>NC_143562.1:30155000-30455000 GCF_054136105.1 Typopeltis vanoorti | reverse complement strand
TATATATATATATATAGATAGATAGATAGGATACCATGATTTTGTTTTGAAAATAGGTGTAAGTTATTTACAGTGTCATACTTTTTTTGTTTCCTTTGAAAATGGTATCATTTCAAAGTTTTTCTACACAGCATCATCAGAGCACAATTATAACTGATAATCACGTTTATCACTGAACTAATGTCCTTACATAGCACCCTCTATGGGCCAGATAACCATAAAGCTAATTTGGAGAAGTTGGGCTATCAGGTCCCAAAATGAGTGTTTCAAATCTTTGACAGACTAATGCAACCATACTTGCTGAGGTTGGGAGAGTGCTTCATAGCTAATGGTGATTCTAAAAGCAGTCTCTCAGCCTGTCTAAGATTCAGCAAAAGCTAAATGTGGGCAATCTTAGCACTAGTTCGAGAACAGATTGTAGCACTTACATTTTGTTAGCTAAAATCATTGGCATCATCTCTGCATCATAGGAAGAGCTTTCAGAAATCCTTAATCCAGCAGAAATGTGGTCTGTTCTGTACCATCTCTGGAAATTCTGCTACTAAGGGATTTGAAAAAGTTAAGAACAACAGCCATCTGAAAAAATTTGTAGCTCTTCAACAGCTAAATAATTCCTAACTGCAGCTACAACAAGTAGTAGTGAATTTATTGTCACAGCCCGTGTCAGAAGACACATTCAATTTGCTTAGTTGTGGGCATAATTTTGCCATCATGCAAAAAAAGAAAATAAATAAATAAATAATGATAGTTTTTGGTCCGCGCGGTTAGCCTAGTGGCTATGCGCTTCGCAACCATATGCCTGGGGAAGGAGTGTCCTAGGTTCGATTCCCATCGGTGACGTGAGGAGCTGAAGGATCTTCCTCAGCCATAGCCAAGTTAGCCAGTCTTGGGCGTGGACAGCAGGGTTTTTTCCCCAGTTTATTCTTTGGTTTTTCATCCCACAAAGCAGGCAAACTGGCCTTGAGAACTCAACACTACAGGCCATAGGATACACCGGGGCATAAGGCTGACCACCTTATCCTGTAAACAGAGTGAGGTCCGATGATCAATGGACCCTCGACACTGCAAGGTAAAAGAGGGTATAAGGAAGATGATAATGATGATAATAGTTTTTGGAAATAATGAATAATCTTGCACCTACAGTGGCTAATAGCATTTGTTAGGATGTGACTAGTATTCTGATGAAATCCTAATCTCCCAATAATAACATTCCACCTAAAGAAATATCAACTTCAAAAGTTATATAAGAACAAACAGCATATTGTGACAAAAGCAGATAAGGGAAATGCAACTGTTATTATGTCCCAAGCAGTTTACAACAGAAAAATGTTTCATCTTCTTAAGGACTCCTGTACTTATCTGATTATAGACTGGGATCCTACCAAATCTTAAAAGAAAAAAAATAGTGTATAAATTATTTAAAAAGGTTGCATCTTGTTCCAAAGAGATTGCCATAAAGCTTAAATCTTATCATGTCAAACATCCCCTGATATATGGAGGCACTACAAAATTCATAAACCTAATATCTCCTTTCATTCAGTAGTAGACAGCATAGACCTACAAATTAGCCAAACATTCATCCTATTCACTAATGATGTACTTTTGACAAAGACCTAACCTCATTAAACCCCCCCCCAACATAATTGAATTATTTGCATCCACCATGTGTTCAAGTTATTTTTCATGGAAAGGAAAAATATACAAACAGCTGGATGCAATGGTCTCCCCCCCCCCCCTCCAATCAAGCTAACTTCTGTATGAAACATTTCTAAAACTAAGAACTCAACATATCCACCACACTTATTCCAATAGTTTGGTTGCATTATGTTGATGATGGGTTTGCTATTTGGCCTCATAGTCCAGATACATTGGAAACATTTTTAGTGTATCTTAACAGACAACATCCTAAAATAAACTTTGCCAAAAAAAAAATGTTAACAGTTGTCTCCTCTTTCTAGATACGCTAGTGACGTGACTTCCTAATAGCTCATATTCATTTACAGAAAATCCAATCATACAGGATTCATTATTAAAAATTATGGAAACAACTACTGTGTTAAAGTAAAACTTCAATCTATATATATATAAAAACAAATGTCCTGACTGATCAATGCCCAGCCCAAACCCCTGGACCTATAAACATGAAATTCAGAGAGTATATTCCTTCCATGACATAAGTACCCACTAAGAAGGGAATTTTAGAAATTCGATCCCTAATGGGGTGAAAAGGGGTAAAATGCATTTTCACGTATATCTCTTAGGTGTCCAATGAGATGTCGACTTGGTTTTTGCTTACAAAGGTTACCCATACAGATGCTTAAAAACAATTCAGGATTTTCCCCTAATCAGTCCCTAAAGGGATAAATGTAGATTTGAGGGGTGAATGATAGAACCCTTCGTATCTCCTGTTTTTGTTGAGCTATAACATTCATTTTTGGCTTATAGGCGTCTTTTTAAAATCTTGAGAAAGTGTTTTAATGGTTTTTTTAAAAATTTCACCCCTAAAGGAGTAAAAGTAAAACGGGGTATTTTTTTTATTCGAAAGAGGACGTTTCTCCAGTGGTCCCCTAACAGTTTTTTGTAAGCTTATCTATAACTTTAAAAGATGAAACAACAAAGCTAAGAAATTCTAAAAAAAACAGTAAAACTGACTTGAAAAAAAAAGAGAGAGAGAGAGAGGAGACAAAACACACTAAAAAGTGAAAAATAATCCTTTCTTAAATATATGAATTTAAATTTTTTGGAGTCAGCGCCAAATTTAACGCAAACAAATTAACTCTATACAAATTATGGTTCACAACCTATATGTACTTATAATAACAAAAAAAAAGTGAGTATGTGTATTGGAAGTTACATATCATTACTTGATATATTTAGTAATAAGAAATATGTTTATTCTCTATGAAAGTACACGTATGTTATTTTCATCACCTAGCTGATATGTTAGTTACACAACCATATCCGCTAGGTGGTGAGTAGACATGAGTATGTGTATTGGAAGTTATGTATCATTACTTCATACATTCAATAATAAGAAATATGTTTAATCTTGATGTATCCGCTAGGTGGTGAGTGGACATATAACAGTGTGTTAGTGGCATAGGTGACAGAGCTCTCTTTATTTCTCATCAAATGTAATATTTAGAATTTCACTTCATCATTTTTCTGCATCAACATGCTTCACTTTATGCAAACTATATATATGCTTTTTCTTTATTAGATTTCATTTACTTTTGCGAACATCTTTGTGAAGCATGGGTACTATGCTATTATATCACAAAACCAATTCAAAAAACAAAAATAACAATTTATAAAACAAAAAAAATGTTATATACCCAGAAGTATTATAATTTGATTTTTTTTTAAATAACAAACGTCTATAAATTTCAAATTCTATGTACAAATGTCTAAAAACATAATGTGAGGTATCAAATTAAAGGGAATTTCAACATTGAACTTGAATGTGGTGTTATGTCATTCGATGGAACCTTTTTTTTTAATAATTATAGGGTGTTTCCTGACATGGGGGGTAGTTGTGCTAAATTTAAATTGTTCATTGCATTCCTTTGATTGCAATGAACATTGCATTGCATTGTTCATTGCAATCAAAGGAAAGTTGATTGGAGTCAAAATGGATTTATAGTAGTTAAATACTTCAGTGAAGTATGAGTATCAAACTAGTTGAATATAAACCAAAATAATCACTCGATGTTTCAACCTTGGAGTACACACATATATACAAAGAAACAAGCTACACTACAATCTATATGGTTTGCTGAAATTACATTAATTTTTTCCATAATTTTTAATAATGAATGCTGATCGCCATGTAACCATGAAGGAAAGAACCAATCATACAGGAAGGTATTTACAGAAATAATCACAACACCACTCTTCCCAACAGTATGGCATCCTCAAAACGTTTACAGAGTCAGAGCTGTTTGTTCAAATGACACAGCCCTTGAAACTGAGCTCAGGTACCTTCTCAGCACCTTTTTTTAGCCAGTGACTCCAGCCTGTATAAAAATAGATAAAATACTGCATGCACCACCATTCCTTCTGCAGTCAACACACAAGATTTTTGTGTATTGACTGTATATGGGATTCCCATCCCATATATTAAGGGTATATCAGAAAAAATAGCGAAAGTTCTCTACAAATATGATCTCCATGCCACTTTCAAACATTTCATTCATTCAGCTGGCTACCTTCATCCATTCTCCTAAAGATCAATTTCATCCTCTTGCACATCCTGGAGTGTATAACGTTCCTAGTACCTGCAGTTTATCCTGCTTTGAACAGACTGGTAGATCAGTTAACATCCACCTTGAAGAACACAAAAAATTACATGTGTGATCATCTGTATGGCAAGTCGAGATTGGCAGACCATGTTCTTTCACATAGGATTATATGGAGGAAAACATCAGTATTACATAGAAGTTATGTTTGAGACTATTTTCAGAATCATCATCAACAAAGCACTCTCCCAACCTCAACAAGTATGGTTGCATTCATTTGTCAAAGATATGGGAGACTCATTTTGGACCCTGCAAGACTTTCTCCAAATTAACTGTATGTTATCTTTCCCATAGAAGGTGCCATGTATGGACATTAATTCAATTTCAGTTACAGTTTGAATCGTTTTTTTTTCCTGCATTTATTTAGTTTAGTGCTGTGTGCTTGTCGCAGTTATAATTGTGCTCTGAAGATGCTGTGTAGAAAACCAGACAATTATTGGTACATTTAATAAATGTATTTTTTATTCTTTTGGTGTTGTTTATACCTTAGAGCTGTATTATAAATAAACAATGGCACCTAACCTTTCCATGCATACTTAGATCACTTATAGCATGTTCTTTAAATAGGTAAATTAATTAACTTAAATGTCATGCAAAAATAAGAAGATATATTGTTTATGCAAAAGGGTAAATATTTATTGTCATTTACCTATAAAAATAACACTTTTCAGCTGTTAAGTACAGAACGGTTGACAGTATTTGCTGCTGCTTTAAGAGTCAGTTTCCTGTTGTTTGAGGCTCTTCGTACACACTTGAAATTTCAACTTGAGGTATGCTTTCAGAAATATTCATAATATTTTCTCTTTCCATGAAACATAAATATTGCTCATATATTAAAATACTACTAGAAGATAAAGAATATATATATAATTATATGAATAATTTAAAAGTAATATATTATTTTTATTATATTTTCTTTTTCTTTTTTTTTTTTTAATTGTATAGGTTTTTTAAAACTAGATCATTCCATAAGCTGTTACTTTTTTTAAAAAAAGTAAAGTTTCGGAACTGATCTAGTTTGAAATCAACCCTTAATTCAACCTTCAAAACAATAATCTTACAATTAACCGATCCATGGATGTCAGTTGACTTCTATTACAGTACTATGTTATTGTATTTCAACTATCTGAGCCTTCAAGTTATCAGAACAGCAAATTGCCTTCCCAACATAGATAAATGTTTCATTATTGTATAGCAATTTACAGTATCTGTCGTACTGGGATAGATTTCTATGTTGAAAATGATATATAATGCAATTGGTTTTTAGTTTGAAAATTTTATATATGTGTGCATGTATGTGTACACGCAGGATGAGTTTCTGTGTTACAAAGTTCATATGTAAAATGCATGTATGTATGAAACGTTTTGCTAATGATATAATGAGAGAAAGAATTCTTTTAAATCTACCAAGCTGTAATTTCAAACCCATTTAATATTGAGATCACTTGACAGCCAAAGAATGAAAAAGCTGCTCAGTTCCTCTAACATGTTTCACGTTATCATATTTAATTAGGAAGAAGATAGATAATCTTCCCCTTCCGCACTTCATTTTATCAAATTTTTGCTGTCATAGTATTAATATTGTAATAACCTTTTGTGATTATTTAGGACAATAATAAATTATTAAATAATTTATTATTGTCAATTTAAAAATATAAAAGATAAAATAATGAAAAGCAAAAAAATAAAATGCAAGTATACTTGAGAAATGGTTGAGAAGAATTGTAGAAGAAAAGTTTGCTGAAGAAAAAGCTGGATTCAGGCCAAATAGAGGCTGTCAGGATCAGATCTTCACTTTACGACAAATAGTTGAGAAATCATGGGAATATAACAAATATTTCTATTTGAGTTTTGTAGATCTGGAAAAGGCATATGATAAGGTGCCAAGAGAGAAGCTATTCAATACACTACAGTTATATGGTGTCAATGGGGCAATATTTAGTCTTTATTTGAGTTGCAAGTCAGCAGTTATAATCGAAGGAAGTACAGGAAGATGGCTTAATGTTAAATCTGGTGTAAGACAAGGATGTACATTATCCCCTCTGTTATTCATTATCTATATGGATCACATTATGATGGAAAGTGGTATTAAACATGATATCAAAATTGGAGATGTTAATGTCAGCTGTTTGCTTTATGCGGATGATGTTATACTTATCAATAAATCCGCTACGAGTCTGCAAGATTCCTTGACTAAATTGAATAACTGTTGTAATAGATAAGGTCAGTAATAAAAAGACAAAGACAATGAAAATAGGCAGAATCGTTGAAAATGTCAACTGCATTGTGAACGGAGAACCTGTGGAAAAGTAAAACATTTCACCTACTTAGGCACGATTTTTAGTGAAGATGGTAAATTAAATATGGAAATAGACAACAGAATCAATAAAGCTGGTATAGTAGGAAGTCAATTGAATAAATTCATATGGAATAAGAGAGAAATTAGTCGGAACACTAAATTAGCTGTACACAAGACAGTGTTCAAACCAGTTTTAACTTATGGATCTGAGAGCTGGGTCAGAAGTAAAACACTTGACCAAAGACTAGAGACCGCAGATATGAGAGTCCTGAGAAAGATTAGAGGCGTGAACAGATGGCATCAATGGCAATATCATATTACAAATGAGGATATTAGGAAAGAACTTGACATTGTCGGCATCCAGGAATGCGTTAGCAGAGCAAATCATTTAAACAGAATGGGCGAGGAAAGATTGGCGAAACAAGTATTCTCTGCCAGGTTGGCAGGAAAACAACCCTGAGGAAGACCATGATAATGGTGGATTGATACGGTACAAAGTGCCTTAGACGACAGAAATATAAGATCTAATAGTATTGGAGTCTTGACAGGTAACAGACTGATTTGGAGGAAAATTGTAGATAGGAAGTTAGTAATGATATAAATTTTTCATGTAGTACTATCATATCATGTACACCCTTTGAGGGTACAAGGCAGGAATTTGATGATGATGAAGATAAAATAATGAAATAGAGAGTCATGATAGGAATAATGAGGATGAAGTCGATATCTATGACCATTTAAAGACCAAGAGAAAGGGAAAGCAGAGAGATGAATTTCAGTTTTTTTTTACAGTATCATTCTCATGTCTGAGAGATTGCAGAATATATAACACACTGATGCTATGTGTAGGTAAGAGTTAAAGGAGAAGGAACCAGTTGATATTCTTCATGAATAACTGGAAGTTGTAGTTTTTGGGGAACACTTATTGAGGAAGGCTGTTCTAGAAAATAAAGGCAGTTGGAGTAAAAAACATGCTTGGCAGTAGCTGCTTATATGGGAACAGTGCTTATGGAATTACCCATAGAAAAGGCATAACAGTGGAAATTGTATGGTAATTCCTAATTGCTTAAGGGTCAAAGCCAAATAATTTTGGCTTTGACCTTAAGGTCAACGTGAAGGTTTCCTTTACTAAGATGTGTAAGAATTGGCAAAGTACCACATCGGCATAATTGACTTTACTGAAACAAAGACAACAAAAACACATGAGATCTTTCTAAATAATAAGTATAGGGTCAAGATCTTGTATAAGATCAAGGAACGGAAGAAGTATCGATAGCAACACCAAACACGAAGATAAACTTCTTGATTGGAAGGCAGTTTCAAGTAGTTATGTGGGCAAACTTCAAAATGGTGAAATGGACAATGAAACTTATTTGTGCTTATGGACAAAAGGTTCTAAGGAAGAAGTGGAGTAATGTTTAGTGTCATAAGAACAAGCAGCTGATGTAAAGAAAATGGAAAAAGTAGTCCTTGTTGGAGACCATGAACAGCAGAGTAGGAAATGAATCCCACTAGGCATATAGGAACATTTTGAGAAAATTTGAGAAAAGGACAAAGGTAATAATAATATAATGATAAGTGTTTACTGGACTTCTGCTTGAGACATGGGCTAGTCATTACTAGAAGGAATGTGCACAAGTTCACGTGGAGAGAAAACACAAGAAATAAGAAAATCCTCATCAATTACAGAGGATTTGAAATTGGAGTTGATCATTACTTAGTGCTAAGCAGTATAAAAATGGATATTACATTGAAAAGAACAGTATTGAAAAAAGTTTTTAAAAAAGAATTAAAGTTGAGCAGCTTTTACAGGTAACCTGTAGACTTACTATCAAACATTATTGAATAAACAATTAAACAGATTGAAAACATGAACCAAACCTTGTAGTCTCAATGGCAAACTCTGAATAAGACATTGATTGATTTATCTAGAGAGGTATGTGGTGAAGTTGTCTGTAAGGATAAAAAAATAAGAACCTCATGGTGGACACGAGAAATTAAAGAAACAGTTCTGTAAAAGAAGAAATCATACCAAAACTTCTTAGAAATAAGTTGGCAGATGCCCTAAAATACTACAGAGAAAAATGTAAGAATGCTAAGTTATGTGTAAAAGTAGTTAAAAGTCATGGAAAGACTTTAGTCAGAGTAATGGAAATAAATATCAGGGAAGGTGGCAAAATGTTCTGAAGGCTATTGAAAAAGCTTAGAAATGTAAAGAGTAATGTAAAAGGAAGCAGAGGTGATAAAGGTGACATTAAAACTGAAGATAAGGATATCCTAGATCAATGGAATAATTACTTTGAAAGATTGTTAAATGAAACAAGCAGTGACAGAATCATATTAGAACATTTTCAAGAAGCATGCAAAGAAGAGTACATATCAATACTTGAGATAGAAAAGCCATCAAAAACTTGAAATGCAGGACGACAGCTATAGTAGATGTTATTCGACCAGAAATGCTTAAGTATGGAGGTATAAAGGGTTTACAATGAATACACTGCATAATTCAGTGGGCCCAGTCATAAGGTTGAATTCCAGATGATTGTAGTAGAGCACTAATAGTTCCCATCTATAAATCAAGGGAATAAAGCTAAATGTGAGAATTACAGAGGTATTTCTATAATATGTATTCCAGATAAGATTTATGCAAGCATACTTGAAAAGAGGTTGAGAAAGATTGGAGAAGAACAAGCTGGATTCAGGCCAGATAGCGATTTTTTAGATCAGATTTTCACTTTAAGACAAATAGTTGAGAAATTGGAGAATATGACAGGGATCTGGACTTAAGTTTTATAGATCTGAAAAGGCATACAACAAGGTGTCCAGAAAAAAGCTTTTCAAAACACTACAATTATCCGGAGTAAATGGAACATTATACAGAGTAATACATAGTCTATATTTCGGTTGTAAGTCAGCAGTTAGAATTGAATAAAATACAGGAAGATAGTTTAATGTAAAATCAGGGATAAGACAAGGATGCTCATTATCTGCACTCTTATTCATCATCTATATGGATCACATTATGATAGAAAGTGGCATTAGGCCTGATATTAGAACTGGAGAAGTCAAACTTAGCTCTTTGCTTTATGCAATGTACTTCTCAATACATATAGTGGAAGTCTCCAGGATTCTCTGACTAAACTGAATAACACCTGTAAGAAAATTGGCATGAAAATCAGTAATAAAAAGACTAAAATTATGAAAATAGGCAGAAACATTGAACACATCAACTGCATTCTGAACGAAGAGTATAGAACAAGTAAAATATTTCAGCTATTAAGAGGCAGTTTTTAGTGAAGATGGTAAGTTGAATCTGGAAATAGCAACAGAATAAGCAAAGCTGGTATGGTGGGTAGCCAGCTGAATAAATTTATATGGAATAAGAGAGAAATTAGCCAAAATACCAAACTAGCAGTATACAGGACAGTGTTCAAATCAGTTTTAAGTTATGAATTTGAGAGTTGGGTTAGAAATAAAGCACTTAATCAAAGACTAGAGACCACAGATATGAGGGTTCTGAGAAAAATTAGGGGAGTGAATCATATTAAAAATGAAGATATTAGAAAGGAACTTGACATTATTAGCATTCAAGAGTGTGTCAGCAGAACTAGTCTAAGGTAGTATGGCACTTAAATAGAATGAGTGAAGAATGATTAGCAAAACAGGTTTTTGATGCCAAAATAGCAGGAAAGAGAGACCAAGGTCTAGGTGGAGTGATTCAATCAGAAGTGCGTTGTGCACGAAATGCATAATTGCACGAAATGTTAAATATGACAATATTGGAATGCTAACAATAATAGACTAATTTGGAGCGAAATTAAGAGGTTAATAATGGTGTAAACTTTATTATGCAGTGCTGACATAGTAGTAGCCTTAATACCCTTGAGGATATTTATCAGGAAAATGATGATGATGAAAATTGGGAAGAAAAATTAGATACATAAAAAAAAAAAAAGGCTGCGAGCAGGAATTTGCAAATTATAGACCAATAATCTTATTAACTGACATATACAAATTATTTCTCAGAAATTATACAAAACAGAAGAAAGTAACTTGTGAACAACATTTAGGAGAAGAGCAAATGGGATTTAGGAGATGGAGATCTACAACTGATACAGTATATGCTCTTTTACAATTAGCTGAATTAATGCAGGGGAAAAAAAAAAGAAAAACAGAAATCTTTATTGCCGTCTTATAAATAAACTGTTAGCAATAACGCCTTTTATTTCTATATAGGGAGTAGACAAGGATGTTTTAGCCCTATCTAACTTTTGGAGACTGAGTGGGCAGTTCAATCTCCACTGGTAACCAATCAGAGATAGCTCCCCCAAGGCTATCACTAATTTAAGCAGCCCACAGTGAAGAGATGGCTCAACAAGTGCTGCCATGTGGTGGTTCATAACCCTAACACAATATTTTTAATGTCTGAAATAGTGTGGGTTCTGTGGTTGATTTTCTTGAGTTTTACAGGACGAAAAGAAAAAAACGCACTTGCTCATGACAGAGATTGACTAACTCAGGAACTGGTCAAAAAAAGACTTAGAAAAAAGTTCTTCTAGCATATGACTAGACTTGAACTTAAGTCTATCTTTGGTTGTTTTAGCGCTGTGGAGTGCAAATACCACTTTCACTGAGCTACACAGGCTCTAAAGCAGAAATAAATTGTTTTAAAATTTTAAAAGAAAAAAAAAGAAAAGAAAACTCAATATCATCCTCAGTACTAGGATTGTACAGATACTATTCAGTACTGCATGAAAGTTAATATTATTACTAGCTTCCTGTTAACAGTTTTCCTCCAAATTGGTCTGTTATCTATCAGAACTAGAATATTTCAGATCTAATCTATATTTTTAGTCTATATTCATTCTGTTCTGCCTATTTCCATATTCTTTCTTTTATTGCTGCCTTTCATACTAAATTTGCTTCAGAGGTTATTCAATTTAGTTAAGAAATCCTATAGACTTGAAATGGATTTATTTAAGAGTTGAACATTCAATTTTGATATCAGGTTTAATGCCACATTTTCTTCATAATGTGATCCATGTAGATGATGAATAACAGTGATGTACTATTTTATGTGAAATTGAAATCAGGTGTTGAAATTGAAAACTGTTTGAGGCACTGTCTGTAGATCTCAACTTAGATATTTGTGCATTGCAATTTTTCTCCAATGAGGAATGAAATGTATTATAATTGAAATGTATTAGCTGGCCTGGTTGGCTGAGTTGTTAGTGTATCCGCTCTCCAGCCAAAAGGCTGTGGGTTCATGGGCATGGATGTTTGTGATTGTCTGTGAAAATACTAGTGGTGGTGGTAGGCAGTAGATAGCGTTGGTGTAGATGATGCGGTTCGCTGTAGTTAGTATATTGAGTGGTGGAGACAGAGAGTTGTAGAGCAGATGCCCTCCCTCGATGAGTCTGGGACTCCCCGGAGGTGTCAAGTCATCAGTAATAATAATAATCAGCATGTGGGTAGGGTTATTGAACAGTGAGAGAAGGTCATTTACTATATGAGAGAAACAGTAGAATTTCTTGAGTATTCCTACTTTGGTGGAGGAGTCTGAAGAGAATAAGTCATCCACCATGAAAAGCTGTGGTTAACCAGAAAGAAAACTGGCTGCCCAATTATAGAAGACCAAAGGATTGCATTTTCTCGTGCTAACCTTATGCTCTGGAAATGATAAGACCAGCAATACAGATTTCTCAAAACCTTTCCATGGTAGGTTACTCACTATGTGTGCGTGTTTAGATTTACCATGAATCTTTGGTGGGTAGAATCCATACTGGGGTCATTGATTAGGTAATTTAATTGTTAATTGTTGCAGAAAATGTTTGTGCATTTCTCTTTTGTCTTGGTTGGAATTGGAAAGGGAAGCCATTCGGAGTTGTGGACATTAAAATCAAGTTTAGATTGAGCAACGAATAAATATAAAAGTATATAAATGATAATTAAAATAATGCTCTCTAGAGAGGATTGCCCAGTCATTTAGAAAGATAAAAGTGACAGTGAATGTTGATATTCTCCACTTAAAATATAATAGTTCTGGAATAGTTCCTGAATAAAGTGTCTTAGTCATTGCAGCTCATCACTAATTGATATGGAAAGAATGTTTCTGGGCATCTGTCAGTGTTATCATATGTGTTTGTCAGGTCATTGATTTAGTAATTAATTACAAGTACAATGATTGTAAGTGAAGCATTTTTATAGAAATTCCAGCAATAACTCAGGTCTAGAACAGTCAAGTCCAGACATCAGCAAACAGTTAGACTCCATCATTGGCTGTTGGCTGAATGACTGGAACCACACTGTTCTGGATGTGACTGGAATTGCTGAATAAAAATTGTATGCTACACCTGTATTCTTCATTTATTGTACGACACTTTATGATACCATCAAGTTCACAGTGAATAAAATGGTACTTGTCGGTGTGCTTAAGTGAATCATGTTCTGTTTTGTAGTTATTTTGAATCCCTATTGCAGCATAGTGTGATGTCTTGTTTACTGTGATATCTACATCTTTAAGCTATCACCACTTGATTCCAGATGTCCTTTTTCTGTTCTTTTCTTGATTGCTTATTCACTTGGTAAGAAGTTTTAATTTCTCTCAATCAAATAGTATGCTGCTGCTTTTGCAGTTGGATACTCACCTCCAACATTGTATATGTCAGTTGCATTCAGATGTGTGTATAAAGCATAAAATTCAGATAGGTAAAATATATAAACAATTGTATAAATGAAAAAGCAAGAATAAATATGAATGAGATAACATTATTTAACAGATTAATAGTTGGTACATGGATGAAATTAGTACTCACTAATAATTCATGATGACTAAGCAGTCACTAAAGAACTGTCAAGTGATCAAAGCCAGTTAAAGATATTGTTAGTAAATGATTCCAAAGATTGAATCATTGACATTGCATAAAACCAGAGTTCATTTAAGATTATGTAATAAATTCTGATATAAATTGACACATACACACACACAGAAAAATTTAACACTAGCTTATCATATTATGGCTAGTGACTTACACTGAGAATTTCAGCTCTAAATAACATTTCTCCTCAATTCTGAAATCTAGATTAGCCACTGCTAATATTTTTACTGTTAGAAATTGTCATATTCGAGCATATATTTGGAGGATGCTGATAGCATTGTTCACAAGAAGATGTGCATACAATGAACTGCAGTTGTTGCTGAGAAGATTATATAGCCTTCTATGAGTGTTTTTAAATTAATAATTAATTTGAATGTTTTAATTAATTGTATGCATTGTTGAGTTTTATTTTTTTAGCTATTTATGTATATTGGTGTAACATTGGGGACAGTAAGTTTGACATGAAAAATTTTTTGACATAGTATGTGTGGAATGTATGTATTGGCAAATGTGTGAGTAGTTTGTAGGAATTTTGAGATGATGGTGGTAATAGAATATGTCATAATTAAACATGCTGATTAGGCACACTGAGGAAAGTGAGCAGAATGCAAGTGAAATTTCATGAGTAACAAGTGAAATCATATGTCCGATTGTTATGCACACATGAAGCAAAGCAAACTTTCATTCATACTTGAATGAAAGTGTTATGTTGTATGAAATTGATAGTATGTGTAAAAGGTATAGAAAAAAAGCACTTGAAAATTGAAAAAAGAAGAGATCAGCATATTGGAAATTTCAAGGCTTAAATAAGTGTTTCACTACACAGGATTAAACTAGAAAAGTGTTTTGTAAACAGTAGAAAAGATAAAAAAGAAAGAAAGAAGAAAGAAAAATATATGGAGAAGTAAAGGAAGGTTTTACTGGAGGTTTCACAGAAGCATTTGATAGGATACCACATGGAATCCTATTACATAAGTATGAGTAAATGGGTATGCACATTTACTCATGCCATTGAGGTCAATGGCATGGAAGAGGGTGGCTGATAAGTAGACATCAGAGAGAACTATATGATGGGGTTGAATCAAAGAGAAGGAAAGTGACCAGTGGTATGCCACATGGCTTTGTACTTGTGCTACTACTGCTGTTCAGTTTGTGTATTAATGACATTGAAAATTATTTGAGGAGGAATATCTACTTGTTGGAAGTTTCTCCACTTTGTTATACTATAAATTAAAGATACCAAGAAACTATATACTTGGTTTAATCCTTTATCCAAGTTTAAGAAAACAAAGTTTGTGC
Source organism: Typopeltis vanoorti (assembly GCF_054136105.1). Classification (NCBI taxonomy): domain Eukaryota; kingdom Metazoa; phylum Arthropoda; class Arachnida; order Uropygi; family Thelyphonidae; genus Typopeltis; species Typopeltis vanoorti. The sequence goes on along the minus strand of NC_143562.1, from coordinate 30,440,226 downwards.
CTGGAGTATTTTCAGGACTGGGGCAACATATATATAGAAGCTAATGACTTCACATCACTTGCTTTAGTATCCCCATAATGCAAAGCACATATCCTTATGGATATGTATAATTCTATGCATTATGGGATGGGTCACTATCCAGACTAGTTTCGACCTTTATTGAGGTCTCATCAGTGGGAGCCAGACCCAGAGGCAGTACTAAGGTTGAAGTAATGCCGAAGTCATATTTTCATATACGAGTAACCAAAAGGTGTCACACCATATTATTAAAGTACTCCGGATTAGAGATTTTAGAGTATTTTAATAAGGTGTGACACTTTTTGGCTACTTGTATATGAAAATATGACTCCTTAGTATCACCGCTGGGTCTGGCTCCCACCGATGAGACCTCAATATAGGTCGAAACCGGTCCGGGTAGTGACCCTTCCCATAATGCATAGCATTATACATATCTGTAAGGATATGTGCTTTGCATTATGGGATACTAAGGCAAGTGATGTGAAGTCATTAGCTTCTATATACGAGTTGCCCCAGTCCTGAAAATACTTCAGGTGCAAGCTGTGTTTGCTTACACTTAGATAAAGGATTAAACCAAGTACAGGCAGTCCCTGGGTTGCGAACGAGATATGTTCCTGAGAACGTCTTTAAGTCAGATTTGTATGTAACTCGGATCCCTGATAAACAGCACATATGCGGTAATAATAATAATAACAATAATATAATGGCTCATATATGGCAATAATAATAATACCTCTGTAATGTAATAGTAAGTTACAGAAACTGTTGTGCTCTCTCTTTTAATTCAAACAAACAGAACATAAAAACAAATGCATACAAAAAGTTTAGATAGGAGAATTTTCAAAAAAGAATATTAAAGGTTGCATCAATGTTTTATCTACTGGAATGGGCATTTCTGAGGCAAGAAGGTAGGCTAACATTAATCGGATGATGGAGATGGACCTGGTGCTGGGAATTGGGATATGATTCTGTTTCTGGAGGGGAGCTTACCATTGAAGTCGGTTTTCTTGAAAAAGGTATCTGGAGTTGTTTGCACAGCCTTTTCTTTTTTTTTATCATAAATGGCCTTGTAGCAGCTGATGTTCTCACAAACTGCATGGCAAACCTTTGTAAACTGCTTGAATATTAGGATCTTACTCCTCAAGCTTAGCAAATCCTGCTTCAATGAGACAAAAGGCTTCAGCTTTTGTCATAAACTTTCTTGGTTCTGGATCTTCTGATTCTTCATGTTCTTGTGTTTCTATCAGCTACTTCTCTATCTCCATAAGGTCTTCATTGGTTAATTCTTGGGAATAGGACTCCAGTAAGTCAATGACATTATTTTCATTGATGTCCAAGTGCAGTGCATTGCCACTATCCACCACAGCTTTTCTGGCTTCAGCGATGTCTTCTGTGAAGCCATGAAAATCATCACAGAATTGATGGCACACAGTTTGTTCCACACCCCTTTAATTGTTGATTGTTTCACTTCCTCCCAAGAATCAGCATCAAGTTTTTTGATGGCATTGCGGATGTTATATTTCTTTCAGAACTCTCTCAAGGTCATCACATCATCTTCTGTAGCCTTGACTTCTTGCGGGAATGTATGCTGTAAGTAATAAGCCTTAAATGCAGAAATTACTCCCTGGTCCATTGGCTGTAGCAACGATGTAGTGTTGGGTGGTCAAGATACAACCTTTACATTAGGGTGAAGGTCATCTAAAGATGTTAGATGTCCAGGAGCATTGTCCAGCACAAGCAGAATTTTAAAGGGAATTTTCTTTTATGAACATTATGTTTTATGTTTTATGTTTATTCCTGCTATGGAATGCAATGCATTCCATAGTAGGAATAAAACTGTTCAAGAAACAATCTTCAAACATGGCAAGTGTGACCCAGGCACTTAAATTTGACTTCCAAATTCCGGGAAGAGTTGCTTTAATAATGCAGCGAAGTGCAGGTTTGTTTACATGTGCAAAAGAAACTAGTTCGCGAATTGTTAATTTAATTATAAACTATCCTTATGTGGAGCTTTGGGAGCCCATTCGTAAGTATGGAACAGCGTAAGTCGGGTCGTCCGTAACCCTGGGACTCCTGTATATAATTTTTTGGTATCTTTAATTTATGGAATATCCACTTGTTTGTTTATGATGCTAAAATAAAAAGAGCAGTAGTTAATAATAGTGATGCAGAGATTCTGCAGGATGATTTCAATAGATTGGTATTTGGAGCCAAGGACAATAGTTGTTAGTTCATTGTGTTCAGTAAAGATATGCACTTTAGGATGTAAAACTGCAAACTCTCTATTACATAGGTGGAATTGTACTGCATGAATTTGATGAGACTACCGATTTTGGGGTGTGGCAGACAGAGTCAAAGTTCAGAGAGCATATTGCAAAAAAAAAAGTAGAGAAGACAGCTTAAAGGTTAAGAAACACTTTGATAGGTATGAGGAACTTATCATTCCTCTTATAAGGCTTTGATATGATCACATCTGGACAGATGTGTGTTCAGATTTGGTAGCCTTGGTTTCTTCAGGATGTGGAATTTATGAAGAGGATGAAGTAACTTATATCCCATCTTTTCTGTCTATCAGTTAAATTATGAACCACCAACCTTCAGTCTCTCCTTATAGGGAGCAAACTGATTATCATCTCGGTAACTTAGGGGGTTTTATAGAGTAGGTACCAGAGAAATTTTCCAGTACATTCTTGGACTTGAGAGAACAAGGAGATACCTCTAGGAGTTGTATATGGGTGTGGTTTGCAAGGATATGAGAACTAGATTTGTCATTAGAGATTAGTGAATAAATGGAATGGGTTAATAGAGATCAAAAGTGCTCTTTTTCAGTGGACGAGTTTAAGGAGAGGTATGATAAGCATTATGTGACTAATAAGTGGTTAGTATAATCTGAGGCCATTAGTATGTGTGTTTGTATATATATGTATATATATATATATATACTTTTCATTTCTTCTTTTTTTTTTTTTTTTAACTATCTCTAGATGTATCTTACCCGTTTAATGGAAATTATAATATCAGAATCTCCCAAGATCCCTTATGAACAGCGGGAAATAGCTCTAGATTCAATAGCTCAGCTGTGGCGCATTCCCAGTCTTGTTAGTGAACTCTATCTGAACTATGATTGTGATCTTTATTGCTCTAATTTGTTTGAAGATCTTACAAAATTACTTTCTAAGGTGAGTAATTAAAACAAATTTTATAATAATCAAAAAGGGCCAGAGGCTTCATTTTGCCAATGTTAAAATAGTTAGGAATAGGGGATTTCTTTGGCTAAATAAGGATGGAGCTTTAATATCTCCCCCATTTCTAATAAATTTTGTAGCATTTAGGATATATGGTTGAACTATAATGTATAAAATATGCAAATTCAAAATAATTAAGTACATAATAGTTAGAATATCAAATTCCAAACAATATGAAAAGAAAATTATCCTTTCCTTCAAAAAATGTTGTTTGATGCTATGAGGAAATTACTTGATTATTTTGATATCATATACTTAATTTTGCATTGTTTCTCATTGATATTTCTGTTCTTCTCTTTCTAATACAACATTCCAACTACCATGTTGTCCATCTAATGGTATGCAAAAATGGCCATATGAAATCAGTGATTTCTTATACAGTGTCTGCTTATTTTTTCATGAGTTAATCGATATTGAACTAGATATATTTCTAAACCTTAATATGAAGGAAATTTACCAGCAGAATGGAGAACAGGTCAGATCATACCCGTCCACAAAAAAGGAGATGTCAGATCTTGCATTAATTATAGACTTGCCCTTCTAAGCCACTGCTATAAAATATTTATCAGGATTCTCCAAACAAAGTTAAATATTCCTATGAGGAACAAATGGGATTTAGAAATAGGAGAAGCATTCCCATATTAATTTTCATATTAAATGAATTTTCATATTAAACAGATTAGCAGATCTTATGAGAGACAAAAATAAACTCTACTGCTGTTTTATTGACTTCAAACAAGCTTTTGACTCAATAAACAGAAGTAAACTCATTAGAATTCTATTAAACAGAGGATTCAACAAATACATATTAAATTGTATCAAGAGAATTACTATTCAGAAACACAAGCAGTAGTGAAATACAAAAACATAGAAACAGATCAAATAGCAGTTAAAAAAGGAGTTAAGCATGGCTACTGCCAGTTGACACCATATTTATTTAACCTGTACCTAAAAGAAGTAATAGACGAAGGACTACTATTTCGGCAGATGTGTGAAGGCATAACTGTAAATGGAAGAAATATAACACATTTAAAGTACTGTGTTATATTTTAATATTATATGAAAATCAATTTTAGTAAAACAAACTAATGGTAATAGGAAGAAAAAGAGAAGCAATCCAAATGAAAATAGGAAACAATAATATAGAACAAGTAAAGAAATTCAATTACCTAGGCTCAATGATCACTGAAGATCTAGACTATTTTGAAACCATAAAACATAGAATCAGTAATGGATGGATAACAATGGGCAGAGACTACAAAAAATATGGAGCAATAAAAGATTAAACAAAGAACTCAAAGTAAAGATATATAAAAAATGATAATTAACAGTATTCTATTCCTCAGAATGCTGGATCTTAAGAAAAAAAGAAATGGATAAACTCAATGCTTTTGAAATGAAATGTCAATAGAACATGCTGTACAGAAAGAAAAACAAATGAAAAAGTCAGAGAACTTAACTTTAAAGAAACAATAATTACAGCACTAAAAAAAGAGCCAACTAAGCTGGTTTTAGACATGTTTTAAGAATGAACTCAGAAAAACTACCAGACATATTTAAATGGTAGAATTGAAGGACATCCCAGGAGATGAAGACCAGGAAAGAAATTTATTGACAACATTAAAGAAAGCATCCATTTAAACTCCATAATAGAACTATATTTTTTCAAACTGATCATATTATACAAAATCAGAATTGATTTACTAACTATAAAAATTGTTACTTTCTCTCTCTCTCACTCACACTTTTACAAAGAGACTTATAAATGGTAAATAACCTTCATCTGGTCAAATTCTACCCATTTTGCTTATTGGAGGCCTCAAGTAACAGATTTCCACAGTAGGGCGTCTATCTCTTTTCTCATTCTTCTTATGTTCAGTGCAGTTCTGGGTCTCCTTGGTGTGTATATATTTGGCTTCAAAGGCATGTTACCAGATAGGTTGTGGAGACTCAGGGCCTCGTCCATTAGAGGATATACAGTAATCTGCCATTTATCTGACCTCATTGGGAAAGTGATTTTTTGTTCGGTGATTTGAAAGATTATTAACTTAAACACTTTGTCTGCTGTGGGGAAGCACTACTCTTGGAGCCAGTGAATGCTTTTTGCATTATTGTTAAATTAAGATAGAATTATGGAAGCTTTTTAGCTACTAAAGTAATAAATTGTTATTATTATTGTCCTAAGACCTCATGGAGTCAGACTCATCTAGGAGGTCATACACACAGCTCATCATACCATGCCTTGAACACATTCAAATTCTCTGCACACATCACACTCTCAGGCAATGCATTCCAATCATTCACAACACTCTATGCAAAAAAACCTGCTTCTCATTCCCTTACTCACACCCTGCTTATGCAGTTTCCAGGTATGATCTCTTGTTCTCCCTCGATCTTCCACCATTTTATGAAAAACCTTTTCAGCCATTATCCAATAACAACCTCTTACAACTTGTATGTCTTTATCATATCATCCCTCTTCCTCCTATCCTCTAGACCAGAGCGGCCCAAACTGTGTGTCGCGACGCATTAGTGTGTCAGCTGCAGTGTGAAGGTGTGTCGCACGAACATAAAGCGTTAAACTGAATAATCGCTGAAAATTTCCATAGCGGAATCCATTTCGCAAAGTACTGGTACGACTTTTAGTTAGCACCATCAAAATGAGATATACAAACTATCTTTTAATTATTTGTAACCTTTAAGAATATTTCATATATATTTCGATAAATAATGGAGAATAAATGCAGCTGAATTCATCCCTGTGGTTTTATCACATAGTAGTCGCTCGGTTTTATTATCATTCGACCAATAAAAATAAAGCACACCACTTATTCATACAAATGTTATTATTGATGTTTATTCTAACGTGAATAAACGAAGAGCCGGTGCTTGTATTTTATGTTTAGTTACTGTTAAAGCTTTACAATAAATTCGCACAGTTTTATTTATCAAATTGGTGTTGAATTATCCGTAAAATGGATAAGTTTCTAATTAATAAAAGAAAAGCTGAAGGTGACGTTTGTGATGAACAAAATGTATCGACTATAGAGGAAACTACACAAGAATCAACTGTTGAACGGTCTGCATTAATGTGGACCACGTGACCCATGAGAAGCACATCAGATTGAATTACTGTGCCATGAAATTATGTTTTTCGAAAAAGTGTGTCACCAACATGAAAAGTTTGGAAAGCACTGCTCTAGACTATAAATTGCATCTTCTCAACTTTTTTTTCATACTCACCATTCCAGATATCAGAAACTACACTTAGTCAGTTGCCTTTGGATCTTTTCTAACATCTCTTCATCCTTTCAAAATCCAGGTGACCAAATCTGTGCACATTAGTCAATGTGTGGCCTAATTAAGGCATTATACAATGGAACCAGGATCTGATTTCTTCTGAATTGCAAGAGTATTCATAAGTTGTTACATTAGAGATATTCAACTTCTTGTTCACTTTATTTTTATATTATTTGTGTTTTTTGCTATTACATTGACCCAAGAAGTTGCCATTTTTTTCTCTCTCTCTCTGTCTCTCCCCACCTTCTCCAACAATTCCATATAAACAAACTTTTTTTTTGTTCAGCATTCCACTTTTCTAAACACACCATGTCACTTCAAATTGAAAACCAAACTTCCTTAGCTTGATATTCATTTTGTTGCAATGTATTAATCATGCTGATTTAAAGCAATGTTCTGTTCTTAGCCAACCTCTTTTTACAAATGAAATGCTAGTTTAACAGCAACAATGTTATTGATATGTAGTGCACAGTTTAACTGTGTGTGTGTACGAGGGTGGTCTGAAAAGTTCTCGGCCTCGACCATAGATGGCAACGCTATCGGCAAGAGATTTTTTTTCTATTGGCACATCTGTCATAAGCATTCATGTGAAATTGCAAGTCATTCTATCAAGTAGTTTGTTTTATACAGCTGTCTGAAGCAAAAATGTTGTCTGTATCCCTTGAAATGGATAAAATTGAGTATCGTGCAGTTATAAAATTCTTTGTAAAAGAAGGTTTAACAGCAAAATAAATTCATTCGAAGTTCATAAAAGCTTATAGGCACTCTTCTCCTTCATTTTCAACAATTAAGAAATGGGCTGCCGAGTTTAAACGTGGCCATACCAGCCTGGAAGATGATCCACATGAAAGATGTCCAAAAAGTGTAAGAACACCAGGAATCGTTGATCAAGTGCACGATATGGTATTAGATGACTGATGAGTCAAAGTGTGTGAAATTGCTGAGACCATAGGCATTTCAAAAGAACATGTAGGATATATTTTGTATGAAGAATTGCAAATGAAAAAGCTTTGCACAAAATGAGTGCCGGGCTTGCTCACACAGCAGATCAAAAATGCACTCGCATGAAAATATATGAACAGTGCTTGGAGCGTTTTAACAAGAATAAAAATGATTTTATGCATCGATTTATTACTATGGATGAGACTTGGATTCACCATTACACACTAGAATCGAAATAGCAGTCAAAACAGTGGACAGAAACCGGTGGTTCAGTGCCAAAGAAGACAAATTCAGCTCCATCAGCAGGAAAGGTCATGGCATCGGTGTTTTGGGATGCTAAAGGCATTTTGTTTATTAATTATCTTGAAAAGGGTAAAACAATAACCGAGGAATATTATTTCGACCTTTTAACCAGACTAGACAAAAAAATTCGTGAGAAAAGACCTGGTTTGCAGATGAAAAAAATCATCTTTCATCAGGACAATGCACCTGCCCACAGAGGTGTTTTGGCAATGGGAAACTTAAGGGATCTGCACTATGAATTGTTGGAACATCCACTCTATTCCCCCAGATTTTATATATTATTACGTAACACCTCCAGGGAGTCGGAAGACTCATTGAAAGAGGGCATCTACTCTTCAATTCTCTGTTTCCACCACTCAGTCCACCAACTGCAATGAACTGCAACTACCATCATCATATACACCAACACCATCTACTGCCCATCATCACCATAGTATTTTCACTGACAATCACAAACATCCATGCCCACTGCGGGATTCGAACCCGCAGCTTTTTTGGCTGGAGAGTGAATACGCCGACCACTCGACCAACCAGGCCATTTGGCTCTCTCTGACTTCTATCTTTTCCCAAAACTGTATCTCTTCCTCGCTGGAAGAGATACAGTTTTGGGAAGTGTTTTTCTTCGAATCAAGAGGTGATTGCAGATCTTACTGAGAACCACTACAGGGATGCGATAATGGTGCTGGAGCATCAATGGAATAAATGTATTAGTCTTGAGGGAGATTATGTTGAAAAATAAAAATAATTTTGAAATTATAAATTTGTTTTTTTCATTGTTAGGCTGAGAACTTTTCAGACTACCCTTGTATTAGTCTTAAGGGAGATAAGTCAAGTACAGGTATATACAAGTAATCCTCATATAACGTGGATGTTAGGTTCCATAGAAATGCCACGTTATATAAATCGCATTATGCAAGACTCAGATCACATAGAAAAAGTAGGGTTATGTTCCGAAATTGTTTTTTTTTTTAAATTATATAAACAACGATGACATATTTATTTTATTTTTAGGCAAATAAAATAAAGTGCATATTTTAATCGTCATCACTGTCTTCAAAAATAACATTTAGTAGATGTTCTTTATTACGAGTGTCCTGACGACGTCACCACTTGAAATCTCTTGGACATTATTTGTATAATTCTTATTGCATATTTCGGCTGGTTTAGTTATCAAGAAGTTTGTACCTGATGTAACTTTCTACATCGGGTCCAAAACACTTGAAAAACTAATTTTTAAACATGCTAGCTGTAACCCCATGCCTTTTTGTTGGCCCACCAATAAACAGGTAGGGTGAACTTGTCGAATCCTTTCATAGCACGAGGATCAGTTAATAAACATTCGTTTTGTCATATAATCACCTGCATTACTACAAAACAGTAAAGTAATTCTATCTTTGGAAACTTTGAATCCAGGAGCTGATCTTTGTACCTGATGTAACTTTCTACATTGGGTCCAAAACACTTGAAAAACTAATTTTTAAACATGCTAGCTGTAACCCCATGCCTTTTTGTTGGCCCACCAATAAACAGGTAGGGTGAACTTGTCGAATCCTTTCATAGCACGAGGATCAGTTAATAAACATTCGTTTTGTCATGTAATCACCTGCATTACTACAAAATAGTAAAGTAATTCTATCTTTGGAAACTTTGAATCCAGGAGCTGATCTTTCATTTTTCGAAATATAGGTGCGTTTTAGCATTTGTTTTTTCCAATATAACCCGGATTCATCTGCATTGAACACCTGGTCTACACTATAACCACTTTCTTCAATGATTTTTAAGTTCTCTTGGGTATTTCCGGGCAACTCTGCGTCTGCTGATGCTCCCTGGATTTTAAGATTATGCAAAGAAAACCCCTTTTTAAAGTTTTCTAATCAACCCTTACTGGCACAAAATCCATGCTGAGAGCTTTTTTCTGAAGAATCTTGATCAAGTTCTTTTAAATGTTTATAAACTTTGAGAGCTTTTTGTTTAATAAGATTTCCCTCCAAAGGAATTTTCTTTTGAGCACAATCTTCTATCCAAATCATTGAAAATTTCTTAAATTTTCACATTAGAATATTGCATACACGAGCAACTTTGCACTTACCATTGACCCAGCAACTTTCTCGGATTTTATGTTCATTTTGTTGGATTGTTTGAATTGTTGATGCTCCATTTATCAACCGATCCAAGATTTTAATTTTTCTTCGAGAGAAATAAATTTTCTTTTCAATGTTGGTTTTTCCTTTCATTGCAGTTTTAGCAGCCATTACCATAAAAAAATAGCATTACATGTTAATTATATATGTAACTCACCAGAAAATAAAGTACTCAACTTGAGATTAACACACTTATGATTTTTAATGTGCTTTTCTGGCAGAAAATGTAGACAATTTTCAACAATAGACACTTTATACAATTTTCAACTTTAGACAACTTTAGACAGTTTTCAACAATAGACACAGTAAACAATTTATGTACATGCGTGCTAAAGGGTATTTCCCCTAATATATATTCGCTGCTTATAACTACATGCGTGATACAGGTAGACACAAATTTAATGAAGATACAATTTGATTTTTAAGTCGCACGGTGAAAAATATATGAAAAGATAAAGGGTTACTACAATTTACTGCAATTTGTAGACCATGACTTATACAATGCAACCGAATTGTATAAGTACTGCGTTATATGAGGGTTACCTGACAATATGATGTCACTATCAGGAAGGAAATGGGTCTTGATCAGCTAAATGCCCACATAAACAAAGAACCCCTATTTTCCAGTCCTTTACCTTCAAATACCTCCATAAATCCTCTGTACAAAAAAAAAAAAATCAAAAGAAATGCTCAAAGAAAAAGGCCTAAATACTATCAACCTTCTTTCATCCTCTAAACAGGTTATTTGTTATACCAATGGATCGTCAGACACCAATATTGATTAATGGAGGCGCTGGTGTTCTCCTTCCACTCCCAAAAAACTTTCAATAAAAGTTGGATCTGGGAGAATCGCTTCTAATTTTACTAGCGAACTTTACTCAATAAATAAAGCACTCGAAGCCTACTTAAAATTATCATCATCTCAACAATCTGAGAGAATTATAATTTACAGTGACTCAAGATCAGCTATGGAGGCAATACCAAGCTCACACAAGACACCCATAAACTCTTAAATCAACTAAAGTGTTTAGGAAAAAGTTGAATTTTACAATGGATTCCTGCTCATGTTGGCATTGATTACAATGAAGCAGCTGATAAATTAGCAAAAGAGGCCAGAGAACTCAACCAAAAAACTCGCATGATAACTCTTGCTGATGCTAACACACTAGCAAAGCTAAACTAATTCCAATAAAATCAGTGATACAACAACAAATTCCCAAAATCAATGCTGACAGAAAGACCTCCACCACGATAGCAAGACTACGAACAGGACATTATAGAGGAATGAAGTTCAATACAGATGATATGAGAACATATAGAAACTGCCCCAATACTCAACTGACACCCACTCACTTCTTTACCTGTCCAGCAATTAGAGCAGCCTTGCAAGAAATAGATCCTAATCTTGAACAACAGCTCTATACAAACAAAATCATCGACATAGCCAAAGCAGTTCAAGGAGCACATGGAAACATCTAAGAATCTTCAAAGGACAAGACAACAACTACAATTTGTAGACCGTGTTGTATAAGTACTGCATTATACGAGGGTTACCTGTATATGCAAATGAAAGTTACTTGCCAAACAAATCCATGTTTATCCTTAATGAGTTATTTCATTGTGTTTTATCACACATAATGTCATGAGAAACTTGGGTGTTATAATAGAAACATTTTTCTTTCAAAGCTAATATATATTGATATGCAGAGGTGGGAATGCTATGGTTGATGCCAGTGACATAATATTTGATCAGAATTGTAAGACTGAAAGAAGGCACGCAGCTAGGAATTTGCCAAGAGCACCAGTAACCAAGTTATGCTACTGTTAATATGTACTTTTTTTTAAAATATCTTTATTTATAAATATCTTAATATATTGCAACCGATGAAAAAAACGACACAAGTGAGAAATTGCTGATTTTTAGGTATGCATGCTTAAAAGTATGCCGTTTCATGTATTAAATTAATCAAGAGAACCACACAATTTATTTACTGTATTCACTATAAGGAAAAAGAATGGTCATTTTTCCTGTGCAGGTGAAATGACCAGGTTGCACTGGAATGATGGCACTTGAATGAATCCGTATGAAAGTTACTTGACAAACAAATCCATGTTTATCCTTAATAAGTTATTTCATTGTGTTGTATCACACATGGGAAGGAAAACAAATGACAAATTTAGAATTGTGGCACTTTTTTAAAAGAACAGTAAAAAATGTCATAAAGCAAGAAATTGTATAATAAATGTTTCCTTACTATTGATCATCCTTGCAACAGCATAGTCAACTTGTGAAACTGGCTCATACTGTTTTAAAATGAATATTTCATAGTTGAATTTAGTGCTAATAATTTAATTTCGATTTTCTGAAAAATGGCTGATTTTGAATTGTCCCTTATTTATGTAGTTGTGATACAATGATTGCAACACTTAAACTGTTGAGAGATGCTTACTGAATGGAGATAGGAGAGATTATTCATACAGAAGAACTACGGAGTTTATGAGAACTAGGGGCATTTAAAAGTTGTGCATGGTTGTGGTGAATAAGAACAAGAACTATTTTTTTTTTTTTTACTTAGAGAGTGGGTGATGTATGAATAGAATTAAATCAGTGTGAATAGATTTATGATAGGTTACTCTGTACATTAAGTGATTCAAAAATGTATTTATAATAAATATATTTGAAATAAATGGTCGCCCTTTTCATCTTTTAATATAATAAAATTATGCCTGTAAATCTTTTCATCCAATTAAAATCTTCATTTCGTATTCCATGTCACATTTATTTTAAAAAAATAAATAAAACAAATTAGTAGCCAAAGTTTTGCTTTTAAAATATCTAAATCAACATACAGTTATAATCTGGAAATAGACAACAGAATAAGCAAAGCTAGTATGGTGGGTAGCCAGCTGAATAAATTTATATGGAATAAGAGAGAAATTAGCCAAAACACCAAACTAGCAGTATATAAGACAGTGTTTAAATCAGTTTTAAGTTATAAATTTGAGAGTTGGGTTAGAAATAAAACACTTGATCAAAGACTAGAGACCACAGATATGAGAGTTCTGAGAAAAATTGGTGGAATGAACAGATTTCATCAATGGCAGAATCATATTAAAAATGACGATATTAGAAGGAACTTGACATTGCTAACATTCAAGAATGAACAAGCAGAACTAATCTAAGGTAGTATGGCCATTTTTTTTTTTTTTTTGCTAACCTTTCCTCACCCATTTAAATAGAATGGGTGAGGAAAGGTTAGCAAAACAGGTGTTTGATGCCAAGATGGCAGGAAGACTCAGAGGAAGACCAAGGTCTGGATTGATTCACTCAGAAGTGCCAAATCTGAGTAAAATTCATCCCATGTATGTGTGTGCATGCACGTGCAGATGTCATCGTGCTGACATTACTATTACTACTAATAATAATAATGGAGCTCCGTGGGAATAAAGTTCTCTAATTATTCCCTAGAAAAATACCATTTAGTCGAGAAGAGAAGAGGATAAGAGGGAATAATAATTAAGAATTTTTATATAATCTTTTTCAGATTGTGTAAAACAGACATAAAATATACAAAACTCATATACTAAAAGGAATATCCCTCAAAAAAAAAAAAAAAAAGCCACACACATCTACATAACATATATAAAGGGAATATCATTCTAGGCTTCACATTTGTTATAATTAATTTTTCAATGAACTGTTCATTCGATGATTTGTAATTTCGGCAAATTTTTTTCAATGAATTACCTTTCAATAAATTGAGTTTTCGATTAATTGTTGTTCGATGATTTGCATTTTTGAGGAGCTGCCTTTAGATCAATTGTTTTTTAGATTAACTGTTTTTCTGTTAATTGTTTTTTCGATAAATTGTTTTCAGTGAATTTTCCGGGCAGTTATGTCTCACCACTTTCAGCAATGTTGAAAAATTTAAAGGATAAACACACACTGTTGAAAATATTGATCATGAATGTGAGATTCATTGTTGCTCTGTTTGCTGCCAAACTTTGAGCATTTTTATTTTAGCAAAGTCACAAATCTCTGGATCATACATTAAACCTCACTACTGTACCAGAACTTTTGGAGGCTCATTCAGCAGTGTAAATTTTGTTTCTGTATTACATTTTATGCTAATATTATTTATATTCATCCTGTTTATTCTTGTGTGCCACTTATTTTATGCTGGACAAATTTCTCATCATTCTACTAAGTAGTATTAAAATAATTCTTATGGATAATTATGATAGAAATTAAATTACATTTCTCAAAAACGTATTGCAAGATACATTTTTGCGTTTTTTTGATGTTTTGTGCTAAATGTGTCTAACAAGAACAGCATAAAAAAACAATGCACTTAGATTTATGCACTCACTCATGCAACTGCTTGTCACACATGTGTGTGCCTGTGCACATGTGACACAGTTGTAGAGGTATTTTTTCTTTTCTTCAATAATTTATTTTTGAAATGAGATTTTCACTTAATGTTTTTTTTTCTTGTTATATAATATAAATGTTAATGTATTTCAGAATGCATTTCCAGTATCAGGTCTTTATTCAACTCATTTACTCTCATTGGATGCTCTTTTGGCAGTAATTGACAGTATCGAGACCCATTGTCATTATCGTATTCTTAGTGAAAGTCAGTTGACAAAAGAAGAAGAACTGCTGCATAGTAAAGGTAAACATGTTTTATCCTTTGTAAAATATTTCTAAGTTTGAATATTACTTTTTATTTAATATAAAACCCAAACAAAATTTCTTTCTTTATATAGTACAAATATAAGAACAGTGCTAGCACAAATTGGTTCACTTCAGTTATATGGTGGCTATTTCGTCCATATTTTTTTAATTATTTTTTTGTTTTGTTTTATTATCACTTGTACACATATCTTTGGGAATACTTGATAATAGGAAAGGCTGTTCCACAGAACTTATGTAGATGGCATGAAAGATGAATGGGAGTGGAAGTTCAGTGAGTCAGCAGTTCAGCTGTAAAAGGATGTTAGGCAGCTCTTGCTCATGTTATTATAAGTTTTGCAGAAATGAGGAGGGGGGGGGGATATCCCAGTTTTGCTGAACGGCACTCATGGAAATATCTGCAAAAAAGATAAAACCATGTTTTGTCTGCATCGAAAGTATCTAGGTTATTATTGCCCCATTGAAAGATGGTGTGGAGATGAGTGTTTAGGACACTTAGTGTAGATGATTTTGAAGCTTGAGATGTTTGAGCATTATGAAGTTTGTCATTATGAGTAAGAGGAATGGAGAATGCTGTTATCAAAACTGTGAAGAGGATTTGTTGATGGGAGAAGTTGGTTTATGGATGAAAAGAAGAGATGATTAAAATAACACAGGAACACCTATAACTAAAGAACATCTGCATTAGTAGAACAAGCTGAAGAGAGAGAGAATGCTATCCACCATTGCACAACAAATGACCTGAGAGAAAACTTGCAAACCAGTCGGAAAGAGAGGAAGGCAGATGATAAGATGGTAATTTTCTGAGAAGCTTTCAATTCCAAACCCCTATCAAATGCCTTGGAAAGGTCAATTGCATTAGCACATGTTTTTCCAAACCTTTCCATTGCATGTGGTATTGTAATATTTATGTTTTCCTTATAATTTATTCCTATCCCTGATCACTGCACCATTGTAATATTTTTATTCTTATTATGTATTCACTGTGTTTTCATATATTTGTAACTTACATGTAGTGCATGTATGTAAGAAATTTACATACATGAAATTTATATAGATTTTTGACTGCACCACCTTGCCTCAGTATGGTACATGAAATATGATACCTCCGGTAGACCTCAATCATGCAATATTAATCAATTCTTAGAACATTCTCATTCATGGTCTCTTTACCTTATTATTTCACTCTAATTATTTCCCGCTTATAGGCTCGAATTATTTTAGATCAATGCATTGCAATAAATAAGATCAGGAGACACTCTTTAAGAAAATTCAACAAGAATATTTAATGATCACTAATTAAAGAAATGAATACAATACAAAGAGAACAGCAGGGGAACTATCCTCTGTTAATCTCAGTTCAAAATTCATACAACTACCTATATATCTCTAACAACAATTTTCTTTAGTTATTCGAATAGTTTATATTACTTTCCAACTTAATTCTCAATATCTACTTCTATTTGCATCAATATAACAACATGACATATATATAGCAATCAATTCCTTATCAATAAAACACAAGGTATTTTCCCAACATTTATCAGCTAGTTTGTAATACTTTCCTCATCTTAAATTTCATTATCTAGTTTAAGTGCATCTCTATCTTTATCAAGAATTATATAACAATCAATCCTATCAACAATAGGACAAAACTTAGATATTATACAGGTGTCAGATTACCTCCTAATCTCAATTAGCTTCTCTGGAATTAGCTATACTCATATACACACATGCATTATGAATTTCAATCTTAAGGGACATATCAGTTATTCTCTGGCTATGACTATCCTATCTTATGCATCTTATCAGTTCGTTAAAACATCTTTCTTACACCACATAATCTTATAAGATACAATATCAGACTCACGTGAACAGTCCTCCCCTTTGATGCACCCTTTTCTTCTATTTTTGTCACGGCGTCCTATGTTCCTTTCCAGGTTTTGGATTTTCTACCTCTGGATCCTCGGAGAACCGGCAGCTTCGTTGGGTCGGCAAGCGGGATACGAGGAACGATTCTCCGGCGTTGAACACTCGGTTGAAGGGTTACGATTGTCGGGCATTCACAGGCTCGGCTGAGCGGAATAGCTTCTGGACTGTTTCATTTCTCCTTACATATTTGCCTCTAGACATCCATGCTCCTTGACTCGAATGGCTTACGGTTGATCGACCTCCAATCTCCTTCCCTGGACCTCTCTGCATCTGGGAAGAACCTCCCCTTGTTCCTTTCTTTAGATGCCGATGCTGGTTGTCGATCCCTGATCATTCCCGAAAACTTGCCTTATGTCCTTCTCAGTTTCCAAACCTTGGGTTCAGTTTTGGAACCCCCTTGCAATATCACGTGATAGCGTGTTCTGGAACTTTCGCCGACTTCTTCTTTCATGTTCCTAATCTGTTTTTGTCGGCCTGCGGAAGTCACGTTTGATTCCTGCCGTCCCTTTCTGCACTGATGTTGAAGGCCACCTGCGACTGAACATGTAAACAAGAATCAAACAGCCTCCCGACTGCATGGCCTTGCCCTTGGCGTTAGCAATTCTACATGTTTTTGTAAAGAGTAAGCTAATCCCTGTTGTGCTGTACATATTCTGTATACAATACTAAATAATACTATAAGAGACATACAAGTTTTCTGGGTTTTACCTTCCTGTAAAGGGTTGATGCATTAACTGGACGAAAATTCATGCTGCATCGAACTTTTACAGTATCCAGCAATGGAATAAATAGAAGAAAAACTAAACAATTATAAACAAAAATGGATTGAACATGTAAACCGATTGGCCAACACCTGACATCCTAAACAAATACTAAAATATAAGCCAATTGGAAAGAGAAGGCAGGGTAGACCTCAAAAAAGGATATTGGATGGATAATGAGACCGGAACAGACCAATATGGTCTATACCCATAATTAGTGTTATGATGATGATCCAGCAATGGGTAGTGCAGTCAATGAGATCTGCTGTGGGTCTTGATTGGCAGGATCCAAATTGTTGTCATTAATTAGTTGACAGTTATCCAGGTGTGAAGAAATTGAGACTGTTGGTGACTTTTTCCATTACTTTAGGTTACACTTAAATGAGAGCAGCAGGTGGATAGTTTGATGGCTTACACTTATCACTTTTTTGGAATTAGCTGTATACAGGCTGGCTTCCATGTAGTGGGGTAATAAAATACACCTTTAACTCTTGTAAAGGATGTCTAATTTAATTTGTTAAATTAAATTAGACATCAGGCTGGCTTCCATGTAGTGGGGTAATAAAATACACCTTTAACTCTTGTATAAGATGTCTAATTTAATTTGTAAGTGCTTTGGTAAAATTAACAATCAGTCTGTTTATTCCATTCATGTGTTCTATAAATGATAAACATCTCCATTATACAGTATGCTTAATTTCTATATGTAAAAGAAGTTTTTACATACAGTGAAGTTCTAAAAACTTAAGTATATTATACAGGGTGGTGCAAAAGTAGCGAAAGGGTTTACAATAATAATAACTTTTTAAATTGTAAGTTTTGAATTTATTTCTCATACATGGAGAATTTTATGAGCTAGGTATGGAAGACCATGTCCTGTAAGTGACTGCCATTTTCAGCTTCACAAAGTTGGGCTCTTTTGAGAGCATTTTTCATTACGCATGTCAGAGAATCTGGCATTAATTCCTGTATTTTGGCTCATATGTTCTCCTTGAGCTGCTCTGTAGTTCTGGGTTTATTCACATACACCCTCTCCTTAAGATGAAATCTGGTATACGAGTGGGCCAATTGAATGCAGAATTTCTTGAAATTAGACGTTCACCAAAAATCTCCCTTAAGATCCCTATCGTGGCTCGAGCAGTGTGTGTGTGTATGCATTGGTCCCATCCTATTGGAACCACATCTCTGGAGTATCACAGCATGCCTTCGGGTTGATGTTCTGGGGGTTCTGCTCAATACTCTTCTGAACGCGTTGAATATTCATGTCACTTCAGGCAGAACATGGTCTTCCAGATATTAGCAGAGCTCGCACTTACCTTGCTGCCGAAAATGTCCCACCAAGCATCGGATCATTGATTCAGAGGGTGTTTCATGCATTAAAATGACTGTGATAGGCTTGTTGGGTCTGGATTATTGAACGATGATGTTCAAAATAAAGCTCTATGATCTTAATTCATTGCAAAAATAGTAATGTTCCATACTGCATCTCCCAGTATGGAACATCTCACCTGCCACACTGTGTGTGTGTGTGTGTGTGTGTGTGTGTGTGTGTGTGTGTGTGTGTGTGTGTGTACATACACACACAGGGTGGCGCAAAAGTAGCGATGGGGTTGAAAAAAATCATAAATAACTTTTTGAAATTCAATGAAATTCCAAATTCTAATTTGGAAATTGGAATCAATGGAAAAGAAATGGAACCCAGATCGACATAATAGGTGTTACTGTAACAATGAAGACAAAAGATGTGAGATTTTCTAAGTAACAAATGCAAGATGTTATCTTCAGGCAATAACAATCAGGGAAAAGGAGAGTAGCTATAGTATTCAGCATTAAATATGAGGATAATTTTCTTGAATGGTATGCAGTATGAAGTAGAGTGATGTGTGCAAATGTTAGAATGAGGAACTGGACAATGAGACTTATTTGGGCCTGT
Source organism: Typopeltis vanoorti (assembly GCF_054136105.1). Classification (NCBI taxonomy): domain Eukaryota; kingdom Metazoa; phylum Arthropoda; class Arachnida; order Uropygi; family Thelyphonidae; genus Typopeltis; species Typopeltis vanoorti. The sequence goes on along the minus strand of NC_143562.1, from coordinate 30,420,955 downwards.
GATCATACAGAAGATTGTACTAAGGAAGAAATAGATGAATTTTTTGAGTCATTAGAGAAGAAGAAGACAGCTGACACAATGAAAAAAGAAAAGCTGTTCTGTGTTAGAGAGCTAAACAGCAGAGTAGGAAATATTCTAAGAAAATTTGGAGAAAAGAGCAGAGTTAATAATAATAATGACCTGCTAGATTCTGTTCATAACTAATCCATGTTATTACTAATAACATGGATTAGTTATTACTAATACCATGTTATTAGTAATACTGAAGCAATGCCCATGAAAGTACATATAGAAAATTCACTGCAGAAACATGGTGTAGTGAAAGTGACTGAAGGGGGGGGGGTCTGTGAGCGAAGGGTCACCTATTAGGTGGAATTGTCCTTTTCTTTATATTATCACAAATTCTTAGGGAGGTTTCAGGTGCACCATCTCAATTCTGGGAACAATATTCCAAGGTTGGTCGAATTTGAGACTTATATTAGGAGTTGAGAGGAAGCAAAGTAATGCTTTGAATTGAAAAGAACACCAAGCTTTTTAGAGGCTGAAGAGGTTATGTATGTAATATGTTTGTGCCAGAATAAACTGGATGCTGCAGTCACTGAAGAGGAGAAAAACTGATCTTGAAAGGAAGTTGGAACATTATCAAAAGTAAGAGTGAGTGGAGTAGGATCTTTCTTGCAGGTAATAAGTCAGACCTAAGTTTTTATGGCATTGAAATTTACTAAGTTGTATTCACCCCATTTGAGGATGTTGATAATATCATTGTTTAAGTTACTGGTTATAGAAGATCTTGAGGCATCTATCATTTGATTACTACCAAGTTTCTTGAATGAGGAAGAGGAATGAACAGTATTATCATCATCATCATCATCATCATCATTGAAACTCTGAATAGGATTTGAAGTCAGGAAGAGAGAGAGAGGTTTTAGATGTAAAGGACAAAGTGTGTGGGTAAAGAGTACAGAAACTGGGATACTCCAGCATTGGAGAAAAGTCTGATGAGAGGAAGCCATCCACCATGACACATAGTGAACAACCAGTAAGGATGCTGACAATCCAGTCACAAAGTGCAGAGGGGTCAGCCATAAGATGGTAGCTTGTTCAGAAGGTTGATGCCAGACACAATTGAGAGTGACAACATGGGTTTCTCCAAATCTTTCCATGTCCTGTCTAAAGATGGGTGAAATCCACATTGGGGATCACTAATTAAATGATGAGTCTCCATATAGTGAAGAAGCTGGTTGTTGATGACCTTCTCGGTCATCATGTTGCCAATAGAATATGATATCTTATGTAGGCAGTACAGAATGGGTGTTAATTCTGGGGCACAAGTTATGAGCACAGCTGGAGGAATACCTCATCAGGAGCCTTATAAGTATCAAGATTAATCAGGGTTAGTTAGTGATGGTGTAATTTTTTATGTAGTACTATCATAATATCCTTACACCCCCTGATGGTACATGTCAGGAATTTGATGATATTGCATAATGCAAACAAGAGAAAAAAACAAATACTCTAATTTCTGTAATGTTTGATTAATTTTGTTACTTACTATCATCATCAATTTCCTGTTTTGCACCGTCAGGTTTACATTATTACTAATATCCTCTCAACAACTTTTCTCCAAATTAGTTTATCACTTGTCAAATCCAATATTGCTAGATCTTATATTTCTGTCTTCTAGGGCAGCACTTCCCAAACTGTGGGCTGCGGCCCCCTTGGGGGCCATAGGTTTTGTTGAGGGGGGGGGTGAAATAATGAAAACAAATTTAAAATCTTTTAAGACTAAGTAGCTTTTTTTTATCTTAAAAGAAACGTATTTAATTTTTATTATTATTTCTTTTTATATTTTAATGGAAAAAAATCGCACATTGTTGCAGGTTCACAAATTTTTCTTCCTGCGTATTTCGGCGCTTAATAAATATTAGTAAATATATGCTTATTCATATAAGTTTCATTTCAAAGCAGAAATCTAAGAATTGCAGTTTCGAATATTTCACCTGATATTGACTTTTTTTGTAGCAGTACTGAAACACATCCATCACATTAAATTGTTATTAAACTTCTTTTATGTTTTTAATTCTTTCTTTATTACTAATCATTTTACGTTTCATGTGCTTGTACTGCAAATGTACAATAACAATATATCGATCTATCTATATAAAAATATGAGATAATGTGCCATTCAAATGTGTATGTAAGATGCTAAAAATGTAATATTTGCATTTGATTTTTGCAGTATTGGCTGTGTATGTTTTGTATTGAATATAAATACAATAAATATTCTAATAATATATGTGTATATTACGATTTTTTTTCGAGGGTGGGGGCTGTGAAATAATTAAATTTTCCAAAGGTGGCCCTCACATCCAGAAGTTTGGGAAGCACTGTTCTAGGGCACTTACTACAAGATTAAATTTACATTATTACTAATATTCTCTTATCAGTTTTCTTCCAAATTAGTTTGTCACTTGTTAGCACTCCAATGTTATCAGATCTTATATTTCTGTCTTCTATGGCACTTCTAACTTCATAAATCCACCTAGATCTTGGTCTTTCTTGACGTCTTTTTCCTGCCATCTTAATATCAAACATCTGCTTTGCTAACCTTTATTCTCTCTCATTCTGTTTAAGTCTCCATACTGCTTTAGATTAGTTCTGCTCACACATCCCTGTCAAGTTCCTTCATAATATCTTCATTTTTGATAGGATTCTGCCACTGCCATTCTGCTCGCTCTTCTAATTTTAGAAGAGTGAATTCTAATTTTAGAATTTTAATAAAAAAAATACAAGACATTGATCAAGCGTTTTATTTCTGACCTCACTGCATAAGTTGAAATTGGTTTGAACACTGTCTTGTATTTTTGTTTTGACTAATTTCTTATTCCTTGTAAATTTATTAAACTCACTCCCAACATACATCTTCTCTTATTTTGTAGTCTGTTTCTATATTTTATTTTCCATCTTCACCAAAAATTATGCCTAAATATTTGAACTATTTTACTTGTTCTTCATTTAGAATCAGTCACATTTTCCATTTTCTTGCTCTTTTCATAGGCAAGAAATAGGCAATCAGTTTAGTTAAAGAATTTAGTTGGAGATTTGAACTGGGTTATTTAGCACTGGATCGTCATCAGTAGTAAAGAGCTAAATAGCTGAGTTTAATATTTCCAATGCTGATGTCCAGTTTAATGCCACTTCCTTTCATAATGTGATTCATATAGATGATAAGTGCATCTGTCTCACACACCTGATTTCACATCAAACTACCTTTCTGTACTTCCTTCAATTCTAACTGCTGACTTACATTTTAAATATAGACTATGTATTGCACTGTATAATGTTCCATTTGTTCCATTTACCCCATATAAATGTTCTGAACAGAATGTTTATATTTTCTTTTGGTATCTTGTCATATGCTTCTGCCAGCTCTATAAAACTTAAGTTGAGATCTTTATGTTCCCATAAGTTCTCAACTATTTTTTAATAAAGTGAAAATTTGATCTTGACAGCCTCTATTTGTCCTAAACCTAACTTGTTCTTCTCAACCTGTTTAGGTTTCTCTTCCACAATTTTCCTTAGCATCTTCTTAAGTATGCTTACATAAATCTTAGCAGAGAAATTTGCCTGTAACTCACTTTCAGTTTTGTAGATGGGAAATATGAGAGCTCTAGTTCTGTCTGCTTTCATCGTTGAGAATTCAATCTTCTAAGCTTTCTGAATTAGGTGTTATAGCCTAAAACTTCATCATCATCAAATTCCTGACATGTGCCCTCAGATGTAAGGGTGGGGAGTTTTGCATGTTAAGATATTTCATGTGCAAACTTGTCAAGTATATTTATCTGCAATGGTTGATGCAGCTGCTATTTGAAGTTCAGTCAAAAACAGGAGGTTGTCTTGGATGTCGGTAAGTGGTGGAGTACATAATTTTAGTTTGCATTTTGCTATAATTGTTAGTGAAGTGAATATGGAAATTTTTTTTGTCAGTTTTTTGTGTTTTTTATATATTTTTCCTTTCATTTTTTAACTGTAGTGATAGAAATGGACTGTTTGATGACATTAATATACATTAATGACTTTTACATGATCTCATGACAGAGATCATGTAAAAGTTTATGAAGGTATATATGAATATTGTAGATTTGATAGTTTAGGAGAATACACAAACAATCAACAAACCTCCAAATGCCAATTCTGTTCTTTTTAGAAAAAAAACATCAATTATTTATTTACAAATAAAAATTAAGTTACAAATTCTGAAACTTTCTTTGGAAATTCATTTATTCACACATTCATCCTAACCTTAATGTAAATTATTGTATATCCAAAGATTTACAGAAACATGATGTTATACTTTTCAAAAAATCTCATGACAGTAATACAGTTTCCTTAAGAATCACCAACAAGAATATATCACCTTTTTTTTATGTTTGTATATATGGAAACAGAATATTCTTCTTAAGTCAGACATGTACTTTCACACTGTTAATTGGTGGAGAAAGAATATCTATACCTTTCCAACCACTATTCTTTTTTATGTCCACACAACATTAGCTAGCATATGATTGATACAACTTCAGGAAGATTGATTTTAAAGATGAAACGACATTGAGAATACAAGATAATATTCTGCTGAACTACTTTTTCTTCCTTGCAGTTTCATTTACTTTCTTAAAGCTTGCGCATGCGAGAGAGAGAGAGAGAGAGATGAGAAAAATTGCTTCTAAGTACCAAATGTCATCAAGATCGAAACATGTTATTACACTGAATATATCCTCATATTCGGAGAGAGAGAGATTAGAATATTCCAGTATCATATTGCTCATGATATTGTATTCTAAATAGTAACTAAAAACTACAAGTGTTTCCTTAAACGTATGTTATAGTATAATGTTTAAGTGGATAAAATTCTGAAATTTCTGGTGTTCAATCAAATGGCATTGCAGATTCATTAATTAGAAGAATCTTCTATAATGTCATTTGAATGAACAGCATATACCATATGCTGTTTGCGAATAAAATACTACAATTAGTGAATACCATACTGGTGTAAATGATGCTGTGTTATATATAGAAGGGAGGCAAGTATTAGGAGAATTGGAAGTGAAAGAATCAGAGGTGTATTAGGTGATGGTTAGGTTAGATGTTAATAAACTGTGGGTATGGATGATATATCACCACATGTTCTTAAAGAATGTTCATAACAGTTAGCTATGCCCTTGACCTGGTTATTTAATGAAAGTCTTGCGGTGGGTAAGTTCCTAGGGAGTGGAAAGAAGGCAAAATATTACCACTACACAAGCATGGTTGTAGGACAGAACCAGTTTGTATAACTGTTGTTCAAGGTGGTGGAGAAATTGGTTAGGAATATAATACAGGATTGGGTTGATGGACATAATATTCTTTATGATGGTCAGCGTGGATTTGTAAAGGGCAGGTCTTGTTTTAGCAATTTACTTGCATTTTATGACAAGGTGACAAGTTTATTAGATAGGGAGAATCATATACAAGGGTGGTCTGAAAAGTTCTCAGCCTAACAATGAAAAAAATGTTATAATTTCAAAATTATTTTTAGTTTTCAACATAATCTCCCTCAAGACTAATACATTTATTCCAGCGATGCTCCAGCATCATTATCGCATTCCTGTAGTGGTTATCAGAAAGATCTGCAAAATACCCCCTCTACAGCTGCAATCACCTCTTGATTCGAAGAAAAACGCTGACCACCTAGGAAGAGATAGAAGTCAGAGGGAGCCGAATCTGGGGAATAGGGTGGATGTTCCAGCAGTTCATAATGCAGATCCCTTAATTTTCCCATTGCCAAAACACCTTTGTGGGCAGGTGCATTGTCCTGATGAAAAGTGATATTTTTATTTTGCAAACCGGGTCTTTTCTCACGAATTTTTTTGTCTAGTCTGGATAAAAGATCGGAATAATATTCCCCAGTTGTTGTTTTACCCTTTCTGAGATAATTAATAAATAAACAAAATGCCTTTAGCACCCCAAAACACCAATGCCATGACCTTTCCTGCTGATGGAACCAACTTTGTCTTCTTTGGCGCTGAACAACCGGCTTCTGTCCACTGTGCTTCATCATCATCAAATTCCTGACATGGATCCTTATGGGGGTGTACAGGATATGATAGTACTACATGAAAAACTTCCATCACCACTAACTTCCTATCTACAATTTTCCTCCAAATCAATATGTTACCTGTCACTCCAACATTATCAGATTTTATATTACTGTCTTCTAAGGCAGTTATTACCGTATCAATCCACCTATATCTTGTTCTTCCTCTGGGTCTGTTTTCTGCCAACCTGGCAGAGAACACTTGTTTGCTAATCTTTCCTCTACCATTCTGTTTAAGTAACACCTGAGATTAGCTCTCCTAACACACACCTGGATGCTAACAATGTCAAGTTCTTTATTAATATCCTCATTTTTAATATGATATGGCAATTGATGCCATTTGTTCACACCCCTAATTTTTCTCAGGACTCTCAGATCTGCTGTCTCTGGCCTTTGGTCAAGTGTTTTATTTCTAACCCAGCTCCAGATTCATAAGTTAAAATTGACTTGAACACTGTGCTGTATACACTAATTTAGTGTTTTCATTAATTTCTCTCTTATTCCATATAAAGTTATTCACTTGACTTCCTACCATACTGGCTTTGTTGATTCTGTTATTTCCATATTTAATTTACCATCTTCACTAAAAATTGTACCTAAGTAGCTGAAACATTTTACTTGTTTTATAGGTTTCTCCATTCACAGTGCAGTTGATATTTTCAACGCTTCTGCCTATTTTCATTGTCGTTGTCTTGTTATTGCTGACCTTCATACCATATCTATTACAACAATTATTCAATTTAGTTAGGGAATCTTGCAGACTTGTACCAGATTTATTTAGAAGTATAACATCATCCGCATAAAGCAAAGAGCTGAGATTAGCATTTCCAATTTTGATACCAGGTTTAATACCACTTTCCTTCATAATGTGATCCATATAGATAATAGCATAGGGCAGTGTTTCTCAAACTTCAGATATCTGCATACCCCCTTCTTAAATTTTCATTATTACCAAGTACCCCCTTATCAGATAATAAATAAATAAATAAATAAAATATATTTCATTGTAAATGTGTATTTTATTTGAATTTATATGTTCATGTAAACAAAAAATATGATTTATTTTTAATAGAACAAAATTTGGAATAGGTTCCTCTTCATTTCCTTCCCGTCCCTGAAAATTCATATTTCAAGTAATTCATATCATACTTACAAAGATTTTTCATCTTCTTCCTAGTTGGTTCTCTAGAGATGTCAGATGACACAATCTTATCAATTTCATTCGATCCAGATGCAATATCGATGTTTTCTTGTTGCTTACAGCTACTTGTATTTGATATATTGCTCTCTTTTGTGGGTTTTACAGATCTGATCCATACTTAAGAATTTGAAAGCTAAAAAATTACCTTATTTACTTGAATATAACTCGCAGTTTTTTTCCCCAAAATTAAAGCTAAAAAGTCGTGGTGCGAGATATGTGCGGGGATTTTCGGAAACTAGAGTTTTCAGAAAAAAACTGAAAATGGTGCGACTTACCAAGAAGCTCCTACTCGCTATCGCTACTTTTGGCATCGAGACCAGTTTACTTGTGTGCATAATCAAAGTCATCTACTCAAATAGCTTCTTCTTCTATCCTATTATTTCAAGCAAAAATTACCAGTAATTTACAAGACTTGAGATATGTAGAGCAGCTATGAAGAAGTGCAAATGATTGGGGTGGTATTAACAAAAGATTGTGCGAACCAAAGACAAATTAGCATTTCAAAAGTTGAGTTGAAATGCCAATTCCCTTAAACTGAATCCCATAATATCACGTTCACGACGGGGTGGTCTCAAACAAAATCATATGTTGCACTGGCAACATATAGTTTTGCTTGAGTCTATGCAGCAGTTTCTGTTGGAGGGGAGATGTGATTCATTAGTTAGTGCCATTTTTATCTGAATTGTCTCTAATTGCACTATTTATTGAGAAATGTAATGATTCCTTTCATTATGCATAGCTGAAAATTGCCACGTACCCACAGGGGTGCGCTTACCACACTTTCTGAAACACTGACATAGGGGGTAATGTACATCCTTGTCTGACACCAGATTTAACATTAAACCACCTTCCTGAACACTAGATTTAACATTAAACCATCTTCCCACTGACACCATACAACTGTAGTGTTTTGAATAGCTTTTCTCTTGGCATGTGCCTTTTCCAGATCTACAAAACATAAATACAGATCTTTGTCATTTCCCCATGATTTCTCAACTATTTGTCGTAAAGTGAAAATCTGATCCTGATTCCAGCTTGTTCTTCACCAAGCTTCCCTTTCTTTTAAACCTTCCTTTCCGCAGAGCCTTTACTCCAGTCATCTGGAATTCGTCCCTCCATCCAGGCCTTCTGAACTCTGCAGTGCAGCCACTGTAAGACTTTTATACCTCCATACTTGAGCATTTCTGTTCAAATATCAGCTACTCTAGCTGCCTTTCCACATTTCTGGCTTTTTCTACTTCAAGTATGGATATGTATTCCATTGTATGATGTCTCTTGATTGTTTTTTTACCACTGTGCTGTCATCACTGCTTGTTTCATTTAGCAGTTTTTTAAAGTAATTACTCCATACATCAAAGATATCTTTTTCTCCAGTTTTCATGTCACCTTTATCATCTCTAACTCCTTTTACAGCACTCTTTCCTCCATTCCTAAGCTTCTTCAACAACCTCCAAATATTTTGCCACCTTCTTGATATTTATTTTCTGTATTCTTGCCAAAGTCTTCCCATGACTTTTGTTTAACTAGTTTTGTACAGTGTTCAGCTAGTTTTGCACAGTGTTTAGCTTTCTTACATTTGTCTCTGTATTCTCTAAGAGCACAAGCCTAACTTATTTGTCAGTAACTTCTGATATGCTTTGTTCTTTTCCTTCACTGCCTCTTTAACTTCCTGTGTCCACTATAGAGTTCTGATTTTTCTATCCTTGCAGACAACTTCACCACATGCCTCTCTGACTGAATTAATCAGTGTTTTCTTCAGGGCTTGCCACTGAATCTCCAAGGTTTTTTTCTGTTTTCAAACTGTTTTGTTTTTTCTTGAACAATGTTTGTGTATTAATCTACATTTAACATCTGAGAGCTGCTCAACTTTTATTCACTTTAAAACTTTCTTATATGTTATTCTTTTCAATATGAAATTCAATTTTATTCTGCTCAAGACTAAATAGTGATCACTTTCAATTTCAAATCCTCTGTACACTCGGGTGTCCTGCACCAGGGAGAAAACATCACTATCAACAATAACATAGTCAATGAGACTTTTCTTATTCCTTGCCTCTTCTCTCCATGTGAATTTGTGCAACCTTTTGTGTTGGAACATTGTGTTAATAACCAGTCCATATCCTGAGCAGTAATCCAACAGGTATTTGCCATTATTATTAGCTTTGCTCTTTTCTCCAATTTTTCCCAAAATATTTTTATATGTCTGACAATCATTTCCTACTCTGGTATTTAGATCCCCAACAAGGACCAATTTTTCATTGTGTCAGTTGCTTTCTCTAAAGCCAAAAAATTTCTGAACAAAGGTTCTACCTTGGTAGAACCTTCTGTGGGACCAAACACGTCTCATTGTCCACTTCCCCATTCTGTTATTTGCCCACATCATAGTACGTGATATTGCTTTTTACTACTTGTATATGGAAAATAGATGGCCTCTGTATTAATTTAAACTTAATATCTTTCTGAATCTGCTCCCATCCTTCTTATGATGCCCAAAAGGAAGCATGCTTTGCATTATGAGATACTAAGGCTGTGAAGTCAGAAGCCTCTATATACAAGTAACCTAGGCATGAAGATACTTTGTACAAAAGCTTTGTTTGCACTTGGATAAAGGATTAAACAAGAGTATGATTTATTTATTAACAAACTGACAAAACTTTCTACAACTACCTCTAATTCACTAAGTACTTAGAGGGAATGCATCTTCATAATTACAAAAATTGGTTAGTTTTATGTAATTTGCTAAATTTATTTAACAGAAGATTTAATTGATGTTTATAAGTAGATCTAAGTATTTAGATCTACTTATTTGTTAGAGACTTTGTTGCATTTAGTTGAACCAGGTTTTACTAGAGTACATTTTACTGTTATGGCTGAAAATGTATTATTACCTATATCACTAGGCTGTAGAGGAAAGTTTGCTATAACTATACAGCAGGTTAATTAAAAATTTATATCTAATGATGTTTATGTAACAGTATATTTGAAAAAGGAGTGGGTAATGAATCTCATGTTACTGTTATTGGCGGTTACTCATTATATGGTCACTTGCTGATCTCGCTTTCTCTCTCTCTTTCTTTCTTTTCCAGCAATTGAGTCAAGTCAGGCTTGGACTCTGAGGGTGGTTTTCATTCGGGTACTCTGGTTTTCCCTTCACAAACATGAAACCAATCTTAAACACATCTGGCCATTGATGCACTGTAAAAGTATGAATATGGGCAATTTTTGCTCTTGCCACCATACATGGATTTAAGCTTTCTTGTTTCAGGCTGATAGTCAGTAGTATTGAAGTATTTTAACCCAGGTTTAGATTTACTTTATGATTTGCTTTCTATTAAATGATTAAAAATTATTATTATATTAAATAATTCTCGTAGACAGGCTTATGCGTTGGTTATGCATTATTAAAACACTTAAGGAATAGAACAACGTAGTGGGGGGGGGGGTGGGGGGGGGGGGGGGTGGGGGGGGGGGGGGGTGGGGGGGGGGGGGGGTGGGGGGGGGGGGGGGTGGGGGGGGGGGGGGGTGGGGGGGGGGGGGGGTGGGGGGGGGGGGGGGTGGGGGGGGGGGGGGGTGGGGGGGGGGGGGGGTGGGGGGGGGGGGGGGTGGGGGGGGGGGGGGGTGGGGGGGGGGGGGGGTGGGGGGGGGGGGGGGTGGGGGGGGGGGGGGGTGGGGGGGGGGGGGGGTGGGGGGGGGGGGGGGTGGGGGGGGGGGGGGGTGGGGGGGGGGGGGGGTGGGGGGGGGGGGGGGTGGGGGGGGGGGGGGGTGGGGGGGGGGGGGGGTGGGGGGGGGGGGGGGTGGGGGGGGGGGGGGGTGGGGGGGGGGGGGGGTGGGGGGGGGGGGGGGTGGGGGGGGGGGGGGGTGGGGGGGGGGGGGGGTGGGGGGGGGGGGGGGTGGGGGGGGGGGGGGGTGGGGGGGGGGGGGGGTGGGGGGGATGTGAGATGGTGTGTCACCAGTATAGTGTGTGAGCGCTTTGGCCAAATGTTTAGCTAATATTTGTATATGGGGGAAATCACTGCCATCCACTATGGGAAGTAATGACACGTTTTCTTTATGTATTTTTGGGAGTCCATATATATGGGGGAGGGGAGGTATAGAGTTAAACGGTTTTAATTTGTTAGTAACTTCTGCAGGCTAAGAAGTGACCTTCTTAAGGAGCCTATGGAGTTTTTGATTTCTGAGTTGGTGGGATTGTATTCAATAGGGAGGTAAGTAGTCCGATATAATAATAGAGCATTAAGCTTACCTGTGTAGTCCGTTTGGTTGAGTACTACGGTGGCATTTCTCTTATCTGCTGTGGTGATTACTAATTCTTTGTTTTTCTTCATTTCCTGCAGAGCTTTATATTCACTATTGGATATATTGATTTTTAGTGGTCTTGCTTTGGTGAGAACACAAGCTACATCCAGTCTAATATTGTTGGCGATGTGGCTTAGAAGGTGGCGGATCCTGCATTTAATCTGAATCATTATATCCCCGGCCGGTATTTTTCTGGGAGCAATGGCGAAGTTGTGGCCACGTGAAAGAGCGAAGAGTGCTGTGTGCTTCAAAGTAACTGAAGAAAGGTTGGCTATAGTGTTGGTTGGAAGTTTTGGTTCGGAGGTCGAGTTCTTTTTTAATTTCTCAAATTTCTTGATATGTCAACCCCATATTTTCTCAAATTCTTTATCTGCCACAGTGCACGAGACGTCATATAAAATTGACCAAAGCTCGTGATTTAACGTGTTGGAAAGCTCTTCTTCAAGCGCCCGAATAGCTTTGTTTGTGTCAGCTAAGAGAACGCGAGTGGTGGCAATTTGTTGCCTTAGCAGAGTGTAGCTAGCGCAGTTATAAATTCGGAGAGCCATTTATGAAAAGAAATAGTGCTTAAATTTCACACAATTTGTGATTACCTGATTATCCCGGCAACGTTTAAGGAAGGTCAGACGATTCAGTTGTCTTGATAACTTCAGCTTCATTTTACCGTATTGGCGGTGGGCCTTGTGTGTGATGGAATCTCCGTGTATGATAGTAATTCTTGTAGAAAGGCTTATACGTTGGTTATACATGATGATTAATTAACTTAAGGAATTCACAATGTACACTAGCATATAAATTAAGACCATGCTCTGGATACACGCTACAGAATACGGTGGAAGAAAGCCACAATAATACACCGTAGCAAGTTCAAATTTGAAAGACTTTTCATAGAATCAGCCTCAGCCCTAAAAACAAACCAAACCTCAACAAATTTGGTTGCATGAGACTGCTCCAAATTTGGGAGACATACATCAGGAGACCTTCAGCCCAACGGCCAAGAATACCTGCATGTCCCGCTAGGGGACACCATCAAGACTTTTAGGAGAAACAATAGCTTCCTTGCTTCGTCCTCATTTACTGTGTGTAGTGCCTGTGTGCATGTGTCTTTATTTTAAGTTCCTTTGAAGATGGCAACGTGATGTTACCAAAATATTGGAAATATATATTAAAGTTTAATTTAATTTATATTCTAGTGTACGTTGTGAATTCCTTAAGTTAATTAATAATCATATATAACCTACGTGTAAACCTTTCTACAAGAAGAATCAACAAAGCTAGTATGGTAGGATGTCAAATGAATAAATTTATATGGAATAAGAGAGGAATTAGTCAAAACACTAAATTAGCCGTATACAAGACAATGTTCAAACCAATTTTAACTTATGTATTTGAGAGCTGGATTAGAAATAAAACACGACCAATGACTAGAGACCACAGATATGAGAGTCCTGAGAAAGATTAGGGACATGAACAGTTGACAATATCATATTAAAAACGAGATATTACGAAAGAACTTGACATTGTTAGTATCCAGGACTGTTAGCACAGCTAATAAATATTTGCACAGAATCATCTGTGTTAATTTTCTTACATAAGAAAAACATTTTTTAACTATCAAAATATAATAAGAATAAAATCTTTTATAATCGCATATATGCAATAATCCGCATTTTTTATAAACAAAATAAATTTGTTTTGTTTGCAATAGAAGTTTTTATAACAAATCTATAAATAATAAATAAATTATTTATCTAAACACAATAATATTGAAATATTTATTATTTCTTCGTTTTTATGCTTCAAGTGATAATCAATGGTACCAATCAAGGGGCATTTTTTAATTTCCATTTTTAACTTCTAACCATTTATACTGCGTTTTGAAATACAATGCTTGCTTCTTGTTCCAGCAATCAGGTAAATGATTTTCTTTTTCTCCCCCAACTTGTTGATATTCATTGAATCAATGCGCGTATTATTTTCAGCTTCATCTTCGACTTCATTTTCAACTTCAGTAGAATCAGCAGAATCACTTTTCACTAGTTTTTCTTTCCCAAAAAAATTTAATAAATATGACCATCTTTTAATTTTTCATGGGTAAAAATACTTTTACAATTATAAAAATAAAATTTGCTGAATATACAGTTATTAAATTTATTATTATTTTTAAATTTTAAACACAAACAATTGTTGTACATCATTGTACTGACGAACACAGAACTAATGTCCAGTGGAACAACCTGTTGATGACAGTTTTATGAACATTTGATTGGCTACTGGTTTTACCATATGATTGGCTACCAGAAAGGAGAAGGGTAAAGATAACACATATGCTTATTTTATTTTCAAACTTGGGTACATTCGTTATAGAGGGGTTGAAATAATAATTCCAAATAATCTATGCACTGCCAAATAGAGTAATTTTTGTTAGGTTACCGTATGAGTTTGTTGCTTAATATTTCAAAAAAAAAATTTTTTTTTTTTTTTTGAAAAAATAAAAAAGTAAACAAGAAGAACAAGGGGCTTGCAAATTTGAGAAAAATTTAACTAAGGGCTCGCATGAGCCCCTTATAGCTCACCACTGGTCCCTAACCCTAACACAATATATTTTCTTAATGTCTGGAAGTTAGTAATGATGTAAATTTTTTCATGTAATACTATCATATCCTGTACACTGTGTGAAGGTTCATGGCAGGAATTCGATGATGATGCCTGAAAGTAGTGTAGGTTCTACAGTCGATTTTCCAAGAGAAAAACCCCTTCCTAATGTCAACTAACTTGAGAACTGGTCGAAAAAAGGCTTAGAAAATGTTCCTGTAGTGACTAGATTTTGAATCCAAGTCTTCCTTCGTGCTGTCAAGTACTGTGGAGTGCAAATGCAATTTCTACATAGGTTCTTAAAAAAGAGGCAAAATGACTTTCTTATCCTTGCATGTCAAAGTTTGCTTCAACATCACAATTATCTTCTGAGTTGTATTTGCAATTTTTGCTATGTGACCTTTGAACTTCAAATTCCTATCCATTGTTATGCCAAGATCCCTAGCCTCATCAGTTTCTTGTAGCATAACCCTGCTAATATAATATGCCACTGAAAATCTCATCATCCCAAAGTGAAAACTTACTAACATTAAGATAGCCATTTTCATTTGCCCAAATTTCCAGCCTGTTCAAATAATTTTTTAAGTGCTGGATATCAGTAGCATCCCTGATTGTCCTGTATATCTTTGCATCATCAGCAAACAATTGCACATCTTCTTTTAGATCCTTCCTAATGTCATTAATGTAGCTTTGAACAACTATGGCCCAAGGACTGAATCTAAGGTCAACAACTAGTCACCTTAAATCTGGTAGATTCACACCCACCATATACCACTTTTTGATATATCTGCCTGTCAACCATCCACTGATTCAAGTCATGAGTTTATATTCCAATCCCATATTCTCCAGTTTATGCAAACAGTCTTTTGTGTGGTATCCTATCAAATGCTTTAGCAAAATCAATATTATTATAGTGTATCCATTTCCTTTATCCAACTCAGCCATAACATTGTTATAAAATATGAGCAACTTGCTAAACACGACCTTCCTTTACTCATGTTTCTCCTTTAAAATGTCTAAAAAAATATTTCACTATGACTTTTCAAAGGAAACATTATTATATACACTGAAAAAAGGGAGACAGTCTCGCATAAAATTGATATCAGAAGCAAATATCTGTGATGAAAAATGACCATAGTTCTATGTTCTCTTTCAAAGCAGCAATCAAGTGCTCTATGGGACATAAGAAATTAAGGTACCCAGAAGTATTTGTTTCAATAATGGAATGCTATCGACAGTAAACATAGTTTATTGGAACAAAACAAGAGTCCTTCATAAAAGTCGTTTCCTCATAGAACATCTTTATGAAGAAACTTGTGAAACTTTATTTCATTTTCCTAACTTGAATACATTCGATGGTCTACATCTATTCCCTTTACGGGAGATAGTACTTTTTAAATCTGCTAATCTTTATTAACTTTATTTTGTATATTATATATATATATATATATATATGTTAAAGATACCAAGCTATTTTAAACCTGGATTTACTCCATTTCCCAAGTAAGCAAACAGACAAACAAATCAAGTTTGTGCCTGCAAGTGTTGCAAGTCTAGCTGACCCTGCATGTAGTGCAAGACCAAGGCAACTCATGGTAGAAGTAGAATAAGTTCTGATCACTAATCTTAATATTTACCCTTAATGCAAAGCACATCTCCTGGAGGAGATGTATGATGCTTTGTATTAAAGGCAAGGGGCCGCTACCCAGAACGGTTTCGACCTTTATTGAGGTCTCATCAGTGGGAACCAGGCTAGAAATACCAAGATTTTAGTAATACAGAGCTTATAAGTATTTTACCAGAACAAGTTACCATAAGGTGTTTTAACCTTTATACCCAAGGTAAAATACTTTCTACATTTATATCTCCTCCTTAGATTTTTATTTAATAAGGTTAAAACACCTTATGGTAACTTGTTCTGGTAAAATACTTATAAGCTCTGTATTACTAAAATCTTGGTATTTCTAGCCTGGCTCCCACTGATGAGACACCTCAATAAAGGTCGAAACCAGTCTGGGTAGTGGCCCCTTGTCTTTATTACAAAGCATCATACATCTCCTCCAGGAGATGTGCTTTGCATTAAGGATAAATATTAAGATTAGTGATCAGAGCTTATTCTACTTTTACCATGAGTTGCCTTGGTCTTGCACTTCTTGCAGGGTCAGCTAGACTTGCAACACTTGCAGGCACAAACTTGACTTGTTTGTCTGTTTGCTTACTTGGAAAATGGAGTAAAACCAGGTTTAAAATAGCTTGGTATCTTTAACATTTATTATACCCAAGGTAAAATACTTTCTACACACACATATATATATATATATATATATATATATATAGACACACATATACACATCTCCTTTTTTTAAGTTAAGAAATTATGGACCTTATTTAGTTATCTTACATTAGCTACTTAAGTGGTACTTTTTAGAATTGTCTGTTATTGTTTAATTGCTGTTCTGTTATCATGTAATGATGATGCCTATGACATTTAGGTAAAAATTATAACAGGTAACCCAAAAAAACGTTTGTTTGGTTTTTCAGTAGAGTTTGCTGCAATGGCTTGTTTTATTTTGTAGTGGTTTGCAGAGCATAATTTTTTATATGTGTCATAAGGCACAGATCACATCATTCAATCAGTGCTCTCTAGCTTGGTGTGTACTCTTTTTCTGTGACGTTGAACCCTTTTAAAAAGCCAGTTGAACCTGGTGTAATTCATGCTTGTTTGCTTTATGAATTTAAATTTGATTCAAAGGCTTCAGAAGCGTCCCATAAGATATGTGTGGCTTTTGTATTTTGTAAAAGATGTGGCAGTAGAACATACTGCGCAGAAATGGTTTAAAGAATTTGTTTCTGATAATGTATTACTTTATCCTATCTATGCACCACATTCAGGAAGATTCTCCATTATTAATAATGAACAATTATGTGCTGCTGTTAAAAATAATTCAAGTTTAACATGTCAAGAACTTTCACAAATGTTTAACGTGAATGTTGAAACAATTCATTTACCCTTTCATCAACTTGGAAAATCATGTAAGCTAAGCAAATAGTTCCTACATGCATTATCAGATGACAATAAACTTCAAAGGCTATCAATTTGTTCTTCACTTTGAAGTAATTTGAAGTTCTAAACTTTGAAGATTACTTGCTCACTTGTGATGAAAAATGGATCTTATCTTCTAACAGAAAGCAAACGTATCATTGGTTGTCACCGAATGATCCAGGACCACACACTTCAAAGGCACTGTTTCGTCCTCCAGAAGACTATGCTTTGTGGCTTTGTGTGTGTGTGTGTTGGACTGGAGCTGGTATTGTCCATGATAAGTTTCTTGTTACAGGCCAAACAATTACGGCCAAGATCTACTTGATGTAATTCAAGAGTGTGCAGGATGTGTTACTTCAGAAACAGCCAGTACTAGTTAATCAGAAAGGAGTGCTCTTCTTACAGGACAGTGCAAAACCCCATACTGTAAAACTTACCTGTGAGAAGATTTGCTTTAGGATGGGAGATACTCCTTTATCCTGTGATTTCTCCAAGTGATTATTACTTTTTTTTTGACTCTAGATAATCACATGCAAAAAAGACAGTTCCGCAATAAAAAAGAGATTGAAGCGGAGATTGCTTGGTTTATTACTTCTAAAGACAAAACATTTTATAAAAGTGGAATTTAAATTTACAAAGTTGTATCTCATTGGGAAAGAGTTGGAGATTATGAAGGCACTTATTTTAATTAATAAAACATTTTATGAAAATTTCTGCAGTGTTTCATTTTTATTATGAAAAACCACAAAAACTTTTTTGGTTACCTGATACATTAAAATAGTTTTTTACATGAGTTTTCCTCTGTTTTTATATTTCTTTTGAATATCCACAAGTAGATGAAGTTGTATTATGTTTTATTACTGAGACATATGCAGAAGTATTGCCTATGATGTGCTATGCAACTAAAGGCAAGAGACATTGCTAAATCCTTTAGAATAGATGAAAAAAAATTCAAAACAAGAAGGAGTGTTGTGGCCAATTCAAATTCATGCACCATGTATAGTTTTCATCTAGATATCAGGGAAATCTGTTTATTAAAAACTTTCTGCTGACTGAACAAAAAACTGTTAAACCTGCAGCAACACTTGATTCAATTGAGGCAAAAGCAAAACTGTGAATTAAGTCAAATGTAAATTGCAGATGGAACAAAGGTGTTCTTCAAAATGTCTGAAAATTATACTGTCAATGCTAAAGAAATCAAGATTTTTAGGTGAAAAGCAGCGTATCTCTGTGATTTTATGTATAATTGCCGATGGCTAAAAATTTCCTGTATATTCAGTTTTAAGCTGAAAAATGATCCCAAAAAATGTTTTATATATACACAAAATATGAGTGGATAACAGCTAAATTAATGCTATTCTAAATTATCTGGATGCTATTCTAAATTATCTGCCCTTCCATTCCATGGAAGGGCAGATAATTTAGAATAGCATCCAGATCTCTACATTAACCACCTGGTATGTTAGTTATTGATGCATTTCATGGACATTTATCTGAGAAGCTAAAGAATAAGCTGACCAGAAAGCTTTGTGACTTGATTGTTATTCGTAGTGGTATGACTAATCAGTTGCAACTTCTCAGCAGTTTGGTCAACAAACCATTTAAGAATCATTTAAGTAACAAACATGAGTCCTAGTTGTTGTCTGAAAGCCTTCCTTTGGCACCTTCTGGATAAAGAGAGCATCTGCATTGAAGCTTGTAGAATGGTCTCAACTGCATGAAAGAAAATCCTGGAAATTAATGGAGCATTCATTTAAGAAATGCTGCATCAGCAATGCATTAGGTAGCACAGAGGATGATATTTTGTAAAACAATGCAGACATCAATTTTTCTTGTATAATGACACCTGTGGAGTATCCATAACTATAGAATAACATGTATGCCACAGTCAAATAAATTTTATTATGGTAATATTTCTTCTTATGTATCATAATTCAACATCAGTACAAATATCGAACAGCAATAGGAATTTAATTAGAAAGCAATAGAGCTCATGCTTAAATTGGAATCCCTCTAGGTATACAGTTGCACATTAATGGATTAAAGCTATTTGGTTGAAATTAAAATTAATTAAATTAAAATATATAAGAGAGAAATTTATTTAATACAATTGAGGATAACAATTTCCCAAACTTTTGGAATAGTGAGGCAGTTGTTATGATCGAGATTAGATCTATGAAGTAGAGCTTCAGCACTTTTTTTTATATAAACATTCATGTTTATATATTGATCTGTGTAGCAGTTTAGCATTTTGCCACTGGATCCTGTGGTCAGCGTTTTCAATTCCATGTTTTGCAAGGCCAGATTTGTGAGTCTTGATAAGATGGATGTGATCCTGATGTTCAGGGATATATTTATTTACAGATCTTCCTGTTTGTCTAATAAGACAAGTTACACAAACATGGTATTGTATATGCCAAGTAGCATCATTGGTGTGTGTGTTTGTGTTTTGGAGAAGGAAGATATTTTCAGGTGCAAACTTTGTTTGCTCACACTTGGATAAAGGATTAAACTAAATTTATTATAGCAGGTTATAAATTTGGTTGATGGGTTTAATGAGTTGATATTTTTTCATAATTTTTGGCACACGTTCAAAGATAATATATGGCATAAGAGTTCTGTGGGCTTTCTCTTGTCTGGGTCGCTTTATAGGAGAGTGGTTGATCAGTTTTTGGGTTATTATTGGATTATATCCATTTAGTAAGGCCATTTCCTTGACAATTTTCAATTCTTGTTTTAGAGATTCTTCAGAAGAACAAATCTTGTGTGCTCTGAACATTATAGATTTTATGATACCATATTTTTGAGATTGATGGTGAGCTTATGTATTGTGAATATAACGACCTGTAAAAGTTGTTTATGGTAGACAGAAGTGGAAATGGATCCATCTTGCTAATGCTGGATGTGTACATCAAGAAAGGAAATACCTTTTTGATGATTATTTTTCTTTTAGTGTGAACTTGATATGAGGATGTAGGGTGTTGATTTTTTGTAGAAATGAGCAGAGTTCTGGTTCTGTGTGACTCCAGACTGCAAAGATGTCATCAATATGCTGCAGCCAAATTCTTGATTTTGGGTCAAGAGCAAAAGTTGTTTCTTCTAGATGTTCAAGAAAAAAAGTTGGCCATGTTAGGTGATAAGGTTGAAGCATTGTAGTTCCTTCTTGTTTATATATATTTCATCTTTCCATGTGAAGTAACCTGATGTTATTGCAAATTTCAATAATTCCACTAGGTCCAAAAAATATTGGACCTAGTGGAATTTTTGGGTTAAAAATTCTGTTGTCTCTGTGAGGGATATTAGTGAAGGGAGAGAGACGATGCCAAAGCTTACTAACATGTTTGTATCTGCCAGTTTTTTTATTCTTGTATGAAATTTTTTATTGAGGAAGCTGAGTGGCCAATGAGGGGGACAGAGAAAGTTAGATAGAAATCTTGCTATTTTATAAATGCCTATAGAATCCATAATAGTTTTAATCCATTAACGTGTGACTGTATACCTAGAGGGATTCCAATTTAAGCATGCACTTCACTGTTTTCTAATTCAACTCCTATTGTTCGATAATTGTACTGATGATGTCTTATTATTATTAAGAGAGACCTCCATACAATCAAAGGAATACAGTATAATTTTGTATGTTTTCCCTCTTTGTGTCCCTACAAATGGTCTAATTGAAATGATAATTGGGACAAAATGCCATGACAGTTTTAAATGTCAAATTTGATATTTAAATTTCAGGGTAGAATAACTTGCATTTGGGTGGAACGATGGACATTTATAGGTGTTTATTCAGTTTAGCTAATTATGCATTCAGTTGTAGATAAAATTTGTTGAAGTAAGATTACAGTTTTTTTAAAAAAAGATAGGTATAAAGTAGAAAGGCAGTTCTGGTAAAAAAATAAAATAAAAATCTTAGCCACACAAAACATTTCTAATGTTGATAAATATAGGTGCTCTTGATTTTCAGAAGCATATGACATCATTCTGCATCTGAAAAATATGCAACTTTTTTTTTTTTTAATGTAATCTTGTCCACTAAATACTGTGAGTGGACTAAGGATTAGATAATTTGGAAATCCTATTCTGTAACTAAACATGAAAGTTTTTCAAGCTACTTCAGACCTCCAATAGGCACAATGGCAATTTCACACTGGGCATATTCATGACATTCATGCCCACAGAGTTAAGCATCAGCCTGTTGGTTAGAGAGTGAATGTGCTAACCACTTACCACACACACACACACACAAAACACTACCTCATCAACGTTTTGGCTGGTAGTTCAAACCTAGTGAAGTAGCAATAAATAAATGACATTGAATACAGATCTTTTTGGTAGTTCAAGCCTGTTTCTATCTGGCTAAGATACATTGATGATGTTTGTTCTCTTTTTGGTTACGTGGTTTAATCACGTTACTCTTTCCTCCTTACTTCATCATTTCCATTTCACTATAGAAAAAGAAAAAAAAAAGATTAACAAAATAATTCTCATAGAATAAGTTTAGCTATATATATAGATTAAGATTAAGTTATTTAGTAATGACAAAATAATTATTCCTCCCATCCCTCTCAGCATGCAGATTATAATAATGCTATTACTATTTTAATTCTGTAAGGGTATAGTGTTACATCCTGAATGAAGAACTTTAAAAAAGAAACAATTCATTCAGGATTTAACAAGTCAGGAAAATCAGCTGAGAGAAAAAACTTGTACTCGAGCAGAAGAAATAAAGTACTAACTGTAAATAGAATTACCTCCTTTTAGTAGAATTGTAAGACCATGTAAAGAACTTTGTGTATAAATTGGTATTATATGAATGCATCATGTATACAATGAATGGGTAAATTAGATGTAAATAATAGTCCAAAGGTGGGCCTGAGGCATTGGCAATCTTGGAAAGCGAAGCACATTCGTTTCCCGGAAGACGCTGCTAGAGATCTTGCGATGTGCCGAAATTCCCACGGACGAAGAAGGTAGTAGCGGGCAGGAAAAGATCGCAGAAAGTAAGAGGGTGCTATTGCAGCTAGTAACAGGGTGCTAAAAAGGGGGGGATAGTGAAGGGAGAATAAAAAGGGTTTGCACCCCTTTCTCAAGGCTTTTTTTCACCTATTTTGCTGGATGATGATTCGACTTCTCCCGTGGACCGGAAGTTCCTGATGGTGTTTCTTGGCGATAGTATGATATTGGACGGTGCACCTTTCCTTTCGATGTCTGAATTTCTGCCTGTACTAAAGTGTGAGATGTCGGCATATGCTGTCTTTGCTCCTTCGCTGAAAGTTCCGACGGAATAATATCGTGGATTTATCCTATGAACCGGCAGTAGAAACGAGGATGGCCCGAAACAGATCGAGAATAGATGAGGGAAAAACGCCAGGTGCAGAGCATAGCTTAATCTGATGACCATAGTGACCCACCATATGGACGCAGGCTTATGGAAGTATCGAGAGGTAATTCAAACAAAGGGCAGTTCAGACGGACCTGGAGATCTTGCCCCCAAGAAACGGTACAGTACAGATTTTGTTGTATAATTACCCAGTCAGTAAAAGGGAAAGGTCATTGTAGTGTAATAATCGAGTATGGACAGTATTTAAGAACTTTAGGTGATTATTTAGCAGTGGCTAATGTCCATAAGACAAATTGTCTGGAATGATCATAGATGATTGTGACTAGTTTAATGTGCAAGACTGACATAGTAGGCAGAATATTGATTAGAAGTGTATAATATGTATATTATGTGTCTTTAATCTCTAACTCAAAAGAAGGATTTATTGTTCATGCATTAGAGTATTAATCAGTTTGATTTAGCATGTCATTGAACTAATTGAAAGTGAGATTGGTCTAAGTGTATATGTCTTTAGATTCCAATAAATGTTTTTTTTTCTATACCTGACTTTTGCCTGTGATATGAATCAAAACTACCACTCATTAATCTGAACCCTAGCAGGGGGGAGGGGTTAGGTTAGAAGAAAGGTAAAACATGTTGTATATAAAGAAAGGTTGGATTGAAAGAAAGGTAAAACATGTTGTTATAGAGGTTACGACTGCAAACCAGATTTATTTAGCCACAGTAAAGCGTTTAATTTATGAGTTTAAGCACTAAATTTATTCACCTATGTGCACCAAAAGTCTGGAAAAGTCTCCCTGAATAAGAGTCCCCTCTATTCTAAGATATTGACTGGCGCAGCTTTAAAAAATAAATTTGTCAATATCTGAAGAGGAGACGGCCCCAGAAAGAAATTAGAGGATTCGTTTCTTTTAGCATAGAATAATCTTTATCGGTCAGGGTAAGCACGTGAGTAAAATTAAGAATCGGCTAGAGATATAGAATTTGCTTTCCTTATAGAATGAACACATAAGAAGTAATACAGATATTAGAGTCAGGGAAATTTTGTAAGTCTTGTAGAGAGGTAAATTCATAAAGAAAGTAAATTATTATAGGAAAAGTAACGACATAACAGTAGCAATGTGGGAATGGCATTTGCATTCATAGTGCTAGAGCCCCTCCAAGAAAGACTGTTCTGAATTTGATTCTCGCCACTGACTAGAGAAGCTTTCTAAGTCTTTCTTCAACCAGTTCTCATGTTAGTGTATCTCTGGCATGGGTAAGCAGGGTTCAATTCTCAAAAATTCATGTTTTTAATCCTGCAACTCAAGAAAATTTACCATAGAACTCACACTGTTTCATCAGTAATATAGTGTTCAGGGACCATGAGATGACAGCAGTTGTCTGCTGTACCCTCTTTCCCAGATGCCATTTAAAATCATTTAGAGCTTTGATCCTGGTATCTGTGATTGGCTGCCTCTCCAGTCCCCAAACATTGGGGAGTAGGCAAGGCTTTATCCCTATGAGGAATTAAAGGCACTGTCAAATTTATCGTTATTATTTATTTTATATTACTATTTCCTGTATCTATGGACATCACAGAAAAAAAATAGAACTTTAAAGAAATATATTTGCACTGCTTTGAAAATGTGAAGCTGGCCATCCTTATCTGTTCTCCTCTCTGCTTCAGATTGACACCAGGTCCCTTGTTCTTGAAACATGAATTATGAAAAACTGGGAGATCTGTTTACATCTGCCCACAAGAAAAATATCTGCCACCACAACTAGGGTCAGTCAGCAGCAGATTTAAAAAACCAGCCAAATCTATATAAATATATTTGTGCAAAATCTTCCAAGATTTGGGAAACATTAATTTTTAGATCTCTCGCCCAGGATTCAAAGCTAGTCTAACATCTGTCGTTATTTGTATGCTTATGTGCAATTTTTATATTGTATCCCAGAAGTTGTCTCTGTGACAACTTCTGGGATATCCCTTTAACGTATGGAATGGTTACAGTTTTATTGTAGTTTTGTTTTCTTTTTGTTTTTAAGTGAGGTCTTGTACAGAATTTTGTTGATAGTATTTTGGCTATAACCATTTTTAGGAGGGTATTGCTGATAATTTTTAATTCATCTTTAAGTGCTTGTTCATTTGAGCAAATCTTCAAAGTCCTGTTTTTTAGTGTATTAATTATTATTGTTATTATTATTACATAACACCTCCAGGGAGTCCAAAGACTAATCGAGGGAGGGTACCTACTCTACAACTCTCTGCTCCACCAATCACAACTATGTTCATCATCTACACCAACAGCATCTACCACCGACCTCCACCACTAGTATTTTCACAGAGGCAAACATTTATGCCTACAGCAGGATTCGAATCCACAGTCTTTTGGTTGGAGAATGGATACACTAACCACTCGGCCAACCAGGCCGACTAATGACCCCTATTTTTTGTGTTGGGTGGTGGTAGGAGTTTCGTGTAATTATTGGCCAATATGTGTCGGTTTCCGGTAAACAGTGAGGGAAAGACTGCCAGAAGGAAGATGTGTGACAAGCGTATCTAGAAATGGAAGTGTGTTCTGCTTTTCAATCTCAATTGTGAATTGCATGCATTTGTGTTGTTTGTTTAGGTGTCTGAGGAAAGTGTCTAATGTCTGGCAGCCATGGGCCAGATAGCAAAAACATCATCAACGTTTCTAAGCCAGACTTTGGGTTTTAAAGGAGAGGAATCTGGAGCACATTGCTCAAAATGTTCCACGTAAAAGTTAGCAATGGGGGGTGGATAATGGTGAGTCCATGGCTGTGCTTTCTTTTTGCAAGTAGAAAGTGTTTTGCCACACAAAATAGCCAGAACGTAGTACATCTGCAAGGAGTGCTGTGTTGTATCATTGATTGTGTCAGTCAATGACCAATCCTTCTATTACAGGACAAATTCTCTCCCGATATCAAGTGCTCTTTGCTGTGATATTGGGAGTATGGTGACTATAATTAGAGGCACTAGATGAGTGAATAACCAAAGTGTGTTTTTTGGGAGTAAAGATTTGTGATGTGAAAGCTAGAAGCAAGTGTAAAATGTGATTGTATTATTCATCTTGTTAGTATTAGTTTTTTATTAGTCATAAGCTTGAAAACAGTAATTGGAAGAACTAACTTGAATGACTTAAAAGGGAATAAGTATATGATGTGCGAGAAGATACAAAGGAGTTGTTGAATTAGATGAAATAGAAGAGTATGTCGCCAAGTATGACATGGAACTGAGGTGGGAGAGTCCTGATTGCTAATGATTCAATGTGCAGAAGAAATGATGTGTAGTATCTTGATCTATGGAATATTTTTTGATGATAGAAAAAATTCATACTTGTAGGATGTATTACACTTAAATGGATTTGGTGTTCAGTGCTTGGAGAAATTGTTTTGAATGAGTGTGTATCTCATTACAGAAGAGCTTAAAAACATGCATTAAGGAGAGAGATTGTTATGAAGAGACAGAGAAAGATAGTATGGAAGGTATATGGATGGCCACGAAAATGGTGGGACCAGTTTTTTTTTTTTTTTTTTATCAGACAAGAAATGCAATGATTGCAGCATTGAGAGTAAGGAATTTCATTAATGGATCAACTCAGCTGCTTATTGAACCAGTTAAGTTTTAAGAGTTACTTGAATACCTACCAGCCTGGTGGTCAGCTATGATGCATGTTCATTAATGAATCAGAAATAAGAAAATTATTCCTGAAAAAAGTTATTGAAGATTAATGAAAAAACCATTAGTGAGACCTGACTGGCTATTCTTACAAGAATAGAATATGATGGATATGTGTTCAGGAAGTACAGGCAACATAGAAAGGGTGGGGCAGTGTTGCTAATGATTGCAGAGGGATTAAATGTAACCAGAGTAGAGGTTCCAAATGGTGGTAGCAGTAGCAGTAATGCAGGCAAGAGTCTGTTTGGTGTGAGATGGACAAAATACATTTTTGGATGGCACTATAGGTGAAAACATCTGAAGTGGGTTTCCATCATCCTTTAGTGGTATTGTGCAACACCTAAACAAAAAATTATAAATAAAATATTTCTGAACTGGCTACTGTTTTGCTGGTTTTTTAATCAACATTTTTCAGAGCACAATTATTTGTTGTGATATGCAAGCAGCAGTGTAGGAAACAATTCAAACTGCAGTGAAAAAACAACAACAACTAAAGTCTTAACAGAATTATCTAATGTTGTGTAAAAAGATATTTTACAGTTGTTGGAGTTAATCTTAAAATGACTGTTTCCCAAATTTTAGGAAAATTTAATGCAGCCATACTTATTGAGCTTTAGAGAATGTGTTATTGCTATTGCTGATCCTAAGAATAGTCTCTGATTTGTATGTTAAAAGTAAAATACATCAGTGGGATTGGGTCTCATCATGAGCAAGATTTCTAGTGAGTGGAAAGGGGTAGGGTAATTTCATTCAACAAAGATAGAGTTGGTATACAGAAACAGCCAATTATAGACTGGTCAATATCTCTAGAGTAGTCATTAAGTTGTTGGAAAGGCTAATTAGGATTGACATCCACAGGTAGGTAGGTTGATAGGACTTTAATCCCCAGTAGAAGACAGCATGAGTTTTTAAACGTAGGCCTTGATTTAGAAATTTTCTCATATTTTATAATAGAGTGACTGCAGAGTTGGATAAGGGTAATGGATATACTACAATGCTTTTGGATTTTTCTAAAGCATTCAGCAGGATTTCATAGGAGATGTATATGCAAAATAGGCATGTGACATGGATAGGAGAACAGCTAGCAGATATGTAGAGTATTGTGTGAAGGTACTGGTACTTCACTTAAACATTTGGCATACACTTTTCATCTTGTTTATGTACTATATATACTTATATTGACAATTGAAATAATACTTTTTTTTTTAACAATTTCATTTTATTTTATAAGCTTCTTGTTACTGGAACTGAGCAGTTCAATAATCAGCCAACCAAAGGAATAGCTTTTCTTCAAGAGCATAGACTGCTTAAAGAACCATTAGATTCTCATGAGGTGGCAGCATTTTTACGTGATAATCCTCAGTTAGATAAACGAATGATAGGAGAATATGTTTCTAACAGAAAGAATCTTAAGGTCCTGGAAGCATTTGTTAGGTAATGTATTTTGTTAAATAACATGTTTCATTAAGTTACTCTAAGACATTTTCTTACAAAGAATGCTTATTTACCATTGATTTTCATAGTGAATTGATTGTATTGTTAGAGGAAGTTTTTGTTCTTTTCGTTTAACAAGATTATGTAACTTTATCAGAACATACGTTTGGACAAGCTTAGCCATCAAGTGTTAAATATAATATTTTCATCTCTCACTCTAAATATTAGGAACATAATTCAAATGCAAGAATTCTTCTGAATTTTACTAATTTAACTAAGATACTAATTTGTTTAATTTTTTTAGAGTGGATAAAATAACACAGAATTGGAACAAAACATTATAAAAACAATTATCTGAAATTATTTTTTTTTTTTTTCTGTTCTAATCAGCATCTTGGATGCCACACTGTTTTGATCTTATTTAAATGTCACTGACAGAAAAGTTTTTATGAAAATTGATTTGTTATTTGAATTCTGTTATTTTTCCATTTTTGAATGAGAAATATCACACATCATTGGCAGTTTTAGTAGTAAAGTGAATTTTTTTAAATTACTTTTTTTAAGTTTTGTTAGAGGAAGTTTTTGCTTTTTTCATTTTCATTTAACAAACGTATGTAACTTATACCAGAACATATGTTTGGACAAGCTTGACCATTAAAAGTTAAATATTATATTTTCATCTCTTGCTCTGAATATCAGGAACATAATTCAGATATAAGCATGCTTGTTTTATTTATTGTGTAACACTACTTGAAGTTTAAATATGCCTATGATTTATGATGGGATCTTGAGGCTTTTTTACCAAGAGTAATTTATTTTATATTTTTCTAATCTGTATCACAGTTTTGTGAAATGAATGTTTGCAGCTATTAATTTTGGTTATTAAGAGTGCAATAGATGTGTGTAGGTATGCATTAGCACATTAGGCTTGCCAGGCTTAAGACTTAAACCCAAACTCATTCTGTATAGACCACTGGTGAAAAAATATATTTGTAGAATGCTCTTAAATTCCACATGTCTGTTGAAATATATTTTACACTAACATTTTCTGTTGTCTGTTTTTATAGAACTAACTTCTAGCAATCCCCACAATTGCTTTATTCTATTAAATCTCAGTGTCCACTGTAGCATTTGGCATCAAAATTGTACCACATTATGTAATTATATCTGAATTCAGATTGAGTTGAATAGAAATACTGATTATACATAGACATTTGTATGTTGTCTGGATGTTGCATACCAGAGTAGCATGTACCTAGTGGTTTATTAACTTTTTGATTAATATCACAGATTCAGATCTGGGATATTATTATAGAAATAAGCAACTTAAGAGATTGAGTGAGAGACAAAGAAAATTCAAAATTAATATCTTTATTTACAAACAATTAATATTGGTGTAAATTTATGGTATTGCTTTAACAGTGTGTGTGTGTGTGTGTGTGTGTGTGTGTGTGTGTGTGTGTGTGTGTGTGTGTGTGTGAAACATTTGTTTTACAAGTGCTATATAGAAATCTCCATTATAAATAAAAACTTATCTCCTAAAGAGAAAAAGGCCCACAAACTTAACATCAGATTTAAGGAACATAAACACCGTACAAGATTTCTTGTCTTCAGGATCACAGGATTTGATGAGAATATCAAACTTTAAACTTATAAAGTACAGTTTCTTCTTCTCTCAGTAATGGGCATTACAATATATTTACTTAACTCATACCTGTTTTTCTTCTAAAACGAAAATATTACAAAAAATTTTTTTTTCTTTAATTATAAAGAGTTGTATTTAAGTCAGATTAGAAATAAAGCACTTCATCAAAGACTAGAGACCACAGATATGAGAGTTCTGAGAAAAATTAGGGGAGTGAACCAATAGCATCAATGGCAGAATCATATTAAAAATGAAGATATTAGAAAGGAACTTGACATAATTAGCATTCAAGAATGTGTCAGCAGAGCTAATCTAAGCTGGTATGGCCACTTAAATAGAATGGGTGAGGAAAGGTTAGCAAAACAGGTGTTTGATGCCAAGATGGCAGGAAAGAGACCCAGAGAGAGACCAAGGTCTAGGCTGATTGATTCAGTCAGAAATGCCTTAGAAGCATGAAATGATAGATATGACAACATTGGAATGCTTACAAGTAATAAACTGATTTGAAAAAAAAATCGAAAATCATGGTAACCTGAATACCCCTTGGGGGTACATATCAGGAAATTAATCAACAACTGTTCTATTATTTTCTCACACTAATTCAACTTTCTCTTCAGCAGTTCAAACTTTGTGCAAGTGCACTACTGGCTGGCATGGGCAAGTCATGGCAGCGAGACAAAAGTAAAACTGTTGCTTGTTGTAAACAAGGCTACAGTTCTTTAATATCATGAGAGCATCATCGTAAAGTCTAGTATTTTCTTCTCTAAAAGTTTCTTAAGTTACAGAAATTAAAAAAAAAAAAAAAAAAACTAAATTAGAGGCGAGTCCTTTTTACAAATAAATATCGCAATTAAACAGTTTGCAACAGGCCATAACTATACAAAGATTTCTTTTATACATAACAGTAAAGAAATTTTTAATTACAAGAAATCATGCATTTTTGTTTTACATTTAGGAAATGTGTACATATAAAATAAAACTGTAAGTTAAATAAATAATAATCAGCTAATGCCTTTTATCCCTTAAAGGGAATAGGCAAGGCCTTCTAACCCTATCTAGCTTTTAAAGACTGAGTAGGCAGTTCAGTCTCCACCAGTAGCCAATCAGAGATAGCTACCCATGACTATCACTAATTATAGGTGGCAATTGATGAAGAGACAGACAAACAAGTGCTGCCATCTCTTGGTACCTAACCCTAAGAGGTTAGGTACCAAGCTATAATGTGAGTTCTACAGTTGATTTTCTTGAGTTTACGGGACAAAAAAAAAACCATAGTTTCTGGGAGGAAAAAACCCTCTTGCCCATGCTAGAGATTAGCTAACTTGGGAACCGGTCGAAGAAAGGCTTTGAAAAAGTTCCTCGAGTCATCAGCGACTAGACTTGAACTTAAGTCTATCTTCAGGTGGCTTAGCACAGTGAATGCAAGCACCACTTCCACTGAACTACACAAGTTATCCTTTCTGTTTTTTTTATTCAAAATCAGTTGCCACTTCAAAATTTTTTAAAGAATAAGATATCTGCTATTTTACTTGCTGTAATGTTTATCTTGCTTAGGTAAAGAATTAAAACCAAGTATATAATTTCTTGGCATCTTTAATGTATAATAGAACCAAGGTAAAAAAAAACTTTCGACATGTTCATCTTGCAGTTTGCTCTAGCAATGTAATATTATAATAATAATGATTATTATTATTAAGAGGCCTCCAGGGAGTCAGGAACTAATTGAAGGAGGCCACATACTACACCTCACACCAGATATCGTACTTGTTCTCGAATTCATTCGCACTGCTTTCACACTTAACATTCAATGGCAACCCATTCCAATCATGCACTATTCTGCGAGAGAAAAATCTAGCTCTCACCCCTCTTCTTAGTGGCATTCATTCTCAGCTTCTAAGGATGCCTTCTTGTCCTTTCCCCATCCTCAAAAATTGAAAAATTCCATCAATTGAAATTCTGTATGACACTTTCAGAAGTTTGTAAGTATCAATCATATCACCCCCTCTTTTTCTTGTTTGCTAGTGTCTGCAGTCTACAAATTTTCAATCTGTCTTCATAATCGGTATTCCACAATCCTGATATCATTTTTATCCTGATAAAAATGATATCAGGATTGTGCACTCTCCTTTGCACTCTCTTTAGTATATCAAAATCGCATGGAAACCAGGAGGACAGACCTGCTCACAATAGTCCAAGTGATGTCTTATCAAGGTCTGTAAAGACATCCTTATCTTCACATATTAACATTCGTTTCAGCATTGCAATTATCTTTTGAGTTGTATTTGCAATCTCTGCCACATGGCTCCTGAACTTCAACTTCCTATCTACTAACACTCCAAGATCCCTAGCGTCATCAGTTTCTTCTAGCATAATCTCACCAATATAACAATATTAGATATCTAATCATGCCGAAGTGAATGACTTTACTTTTACTGACACTGAACTGACATTTGTTTTCCCATGCCCACAATTCCAGCCTGTTCAAATCATTCTGCAAATACTGCATATCAGCAGCATTCCTGATTACCCTACCTATATTTGCATCATCAGCAAAAAAAGCTGTATGTCGCTTGTCAAATCCTTCCCAATATCATTAATGTATAGATTGAATAACAATAGACTAAGCATTGATCCTTGTGGCACACCACTGGTTATCTTAAATCTTGCAGACTCACATCCGTCATATACCACTTTTTGATATGTCAGTTCAGCCATTCTCTTAACCACACTAATATTCTATAATCCAAACCCATATTCTCCAATTTATGCAACAGTCTACTATGCTGTATTCTGTCAGCTTTAGCAAAATCCAAAAGTATCATGGTGTATCCATTCCCCTTGTCTAGTTCAGTAGTAACATTTTTATAGAATGTGAGCAAGTTGCTAAAACATGATCTTCCCTTGAAAGTTTATTTTTCACTTGGTTAGACTATAATAAATTTAGTTTAATCCTTTATCCAAGTGTGAGCAAACAAAGTTTGCGCCTGAAAATATCTTCAGGACTTGGGTAAGGTAGTACAACATCATGCAACTTGTAGCAAAGGTGGACCAAGCTAACATCACTCCTATCTCAGTATCTCTCATAATGCAAAACACATCTCCTTGTGGATATGTATAATGTTATGCATTAAGGGAAGGGCCACTACCCAAACTAGTTTCGACCTTTATTGAGGTCTCTTCAGTGGGAGCCAGGCCCTGAAGTGGAGATACCAGGCAGAAGCAATGGCAGGTCATCTTTACCTATAGGAGTTGCCAAAAGGTGTGCCACCTTTTTTTTCTTGGATAAAGGATTAAACTAAATTTATTATGATCTTCCCTTATGTATTGTTGCTGAGTCCATATTATTTTCTGTTCTACTATCTTAAGTGAAATCTATTTAGGACTAAGTCCACATTTTGATTCACTCTGGAATTTATTACTTTAATTGTCATCTTGAACTGGCAGATCTGAACATGCAAAAAGATAGATCCATAAGATTGGATGCTGATGTGGCTGCATATAAATTTTCCAAACAGGGTGCCAAGTAGAAATGAGACATAAAGAAATAAGCAGTGTGACTTATAAAAGAACTAAATGAAGGTAAATCATCATGCAAACTCCTATGATTGGAGTTTGCCAACTCTCCTCTTCATATTATATGGTCACTATGAATGCCTCACCAAGGAGATTGTGGCAGAAGCCATAAAAATCTATATATATAGAAAGAGACTGCATTAAAATATAGGCTTGATCTTACAAGATGTTGCCACCTATTGGTGAGAGTGATCATAAGGTCTTGACCTGGGAGGTGGCTAAAGGTGTGAAATTTGTGATTAAGACAGGGTATATGTGGAATTACCGTGCTGGCAAGTATGACAAGCTTAGGGGATTGCTTGGATCAGTGCCATGGCATGTACAACTGCAAGGGCTGGATGTCGATAGAGCATGGGAAGTGATCAAAGAGCATTTACAGGAGGTTATGGCTGATTGTATACCTAAGGTCCGACTAGTGAAACAAGAAGGGGTTAAATGGATGAATAACACCATTAAGCTTGAGCTGCAAAAAAAGAAACAACTATGGAGGGAATTTAAAGAAAGGGGTGACCTGCAGGCACACGAACGGTATAAAGTACAGGCCAGAAGGGTAACGAGTGTGGTAAAAACAGCAAAAGCCGATTATGAAAGGAAACTAGCTATGCAAGCAAAAGAGAATCCCAAACAGTTCTTTCAATATGCTGCAAGCAAGAAAAAAACTGTACATGGCAAAATGATTTTAAGGAATGACGATGGTAAAGAGTTCACTGAACCAGTCGATATAGTGGAGTTACTGAGCGCGCACTTTGCAAAAGTATATCATCCAGGTGGTGACGTTGAAAAAATGAAGGAACCATTAGTTTATATGGGAATTGTGATGAATGAAGTGGAGGTGAATAGTCTATTACAGAACCTTAATGTGAATACATCTGTGGGATTGGATGGTATACCGGCACGGGTCTTGCATGAAGCGGCTAATGAATTATCAGTGCCCTTGACCATGTTGTTTAATCTGAGTCTCAGGTCTGGCTTAGTCCCGAAGGCGTGGAAAGAGGGGAAAATAGTTTCACTGCATAAAGGAGGATCCAAGACTATGGTTGCAAATTACCGACCGATCAGCATATCAGGAGTCGTTGTCAAGGTCTTGGAGAAAGTAGTCAAGGGAAAAATACAGGAATGGATTGATGAAAATGAGATAATGTACAGAGGACAGCATGGCTTTGTGAAGGGTAGATCATGCCTCAGTAACTTGCTCAAGTTTTATAACAAGGTGACGGCTGAACTGGATAAGGGAAATGGGTTTACAGTGATACTGCTGGACCTGGCAAAGGCGTTTGACAGGATACCACATGGAATTCTAATCCGTAAACTACAACATATGGGAATGGATATAGGGTTGGTGAGATGGATAGCTGGGTGGTTGATGGAGAGATATCAAAGAGTAGTTTATTCAGGAGTAGAGTCCAAAAAACGGCCTGTGACTAGTGGTGTGCCACAGGGTTCTGTTCTTGGACCACTGCTGTTTAATCTGTTCATTAACGATATAGGGAAGGGTCTGAGTGGGACAGTTCATTTGTTCGCTGATGATGCATAGTTGGGTAGGGCGATAGTGAATGCAGATGTCAAAGTCTTGCAAGATGACTTAGATAGATTGGAGTTCTGGACTAAGGAGAATGGATGTCAATTTAATGTGACAAAATGTAAGGTTATGCATTTCGGAGTGAAAAGATTAGCAGTAGTATACCACATTGGTGGAACTGTACTCCAGGAGATTGATGAGGCCAGGGACTTGGGAGTGTTGGTGGATAGGGAGATGAAGTTTAGGGGCCACATTGCGAAAGTAGCTAAATCAGCTCATCAACTCACTTGGTTGTTGAAAAATACCTTGACGAGCAGAGAAAAACAAGTTATTGTACCTCTGTACCGAGCCCTGATAAGACCTCATCTCGACTACTGTGCCGAGGTGACCAGATTTGGTCACCTCGGTTCCTTCTCGATGGGGAGGAAGTTGAGAGGATCCAGAGGCGAGTGACTAAGATGATAGCTGGTCTATGGAATGAACCATATGAGAACAGGTTGAAGATTTGTGGGTTGCAGAAACTAGTTGATAGGCGGAAAAGGGGAGACATGATTGAGACATTCAAATTGCTAAAAGGATTCTATAGGATTAATTCAGATGATATTTTTGAGATCAGGACTGGTGGTGGGAGAACTAGGGGACACCCATGGAAGCTGGGCAAGAGCGTGGTTAGCAGGGGTGCTAGAGCTGGGTTCTTTACTTTTAGAGTGGTAAATGAGTGGAATAAGCTGCCAGAGTCTGTTGTGGGTGCTATGACAGTGAGCGAATTCAAGGCAAGGTATGATAAATACTGTGAGAACGTCGAACAGCTGCGTGAACATGATGTTTAGGGCCTCCCTCGATGAGTCTAAGGACTCCTGGAGTAGCCCGTGGTAATAATAATAATACCTACCTTTCAACCTCCTCTTCTTGTCTGGTGACACATTAGGCCGAGATCTGTCTTCTCCAGCTTTATCAACCAGTCATTTTTTTTTTTTTTTTGTGATAGTTACTATTAAAGATGGCACTCTATGTGATGAGATTTTACCAGTAGGACATATTGTAAGTAGGTTGTGCAACAGCTACTATTTATTAAGGATGCCAAGAAATTATATTCTTGGTTTCATCTTTTATCCAAGTGTAAGTCCTTAGCAGCTTCTCTGCCCAATGGCAGTTGCACTCCTGCCACTGGGCAGGGCCATGAACTC
Organism: Typopeltis vanoorti; assembly: GCF_054136105.1. Lineage (NCBI taxonomy): Eukaryota > Metazoa > Arthropoda > Arachnida > Uropygi > Thelyphonidae > Typopeltis > Typopeltis vanoorti. Next base: position 30,385,300 of record NC_143562.1, on the reverse strand, counting down.
AGTGGTGGCCACACTTAGAGACAGGTAAAAACCTGCCCATGAGCAGAGCCACTCATATTCCAGCATGGCAACCACTTCTACAGAAAACCACATCAGCAGGAGCTAGATCCAGAAGTGGTACCAAGTTTGAAGTAATGCAGAAGTCATATTTCCATATACAAGTAGTCAAAAGGTGTCACACCTTATTACTAAAATACTCTAGGTTAAAAAGGGATGTTGAATGTTTTTTTACTTGATTATACTAGAAATTAAAGATGCCAAGAAATCATATTCTTGGTTTCATCCTTTATCCGAGTGTAAGCAAACAAAGTTTGTGCTTGAAGTCACTTCATGACTGGACTACTTGTATGTAGAGGCTGATGACTTCACATCAATTGCCTTAGTATCCCATAATGCAAAGCACATATCCTTACAGACATGTATAATGGGAAGGGTCACAACCTAGACCAGTTTTGATCTTAATTGAGGTCTCATCAGTGGGAGCCGACTTCACGAGCAAACTTTGTTTGCTTACACTTGGATAAAGGATGAAACGAAAAATATAATTTCTTGGCATCTTTAATTCATAGTCTAACCAAGTGAAATAACATTCAACAGCTACTATTTTCAGTAAAAATAACTTGATTAAACTAAATAAATTATAAAATTTAAATTATAAATTGCCATTAAATTAGTAAATTATCAATTGTTATTATTAAGTTATGAATGCTAATAAAAATGAAATTAAACCTCTGTATTTACATTCACTCATGTGGTTGCTTATGAGTCAACCCCAGAAGAGACTTCCATGTCAGTGGCACACCCAGAGGGGGGGAAGGGGCCTGGGCACCCCCAAAGAAAAGGAAAAAACACTAGAAAAATTTCCAAAAATCTTTTCCTAATTAAAATTCTTTTTTTTTTATTTATGTTGTGTGCTACTTATGAATTAGCGATCACTGCAGATGCTCAGTTATAGGTCGTATGTGATGTGTAGTGTGTATTCACAAAACGTCTACTCAACTCGGCCCCCCCCAAAGGTTAAATCCTGAGCACTCGGCCCCCTCCAAGATTAAATCCTGAGTGCGCCACTGTTCCATGCATCCTCTTGAGGAATGCAGAGAACCTATTAGGGCTTCTTACCTGATGTCCAGTCTTCACCTTCCTGTGGTACATGCCACTAGTAGGTATCTACCTGAATTCTAAATGAATGGGGATGGTTTATCACGTTGGGATTTAGCTGATGAAATTTTATTTTGTATTAGCTTAAAAACCAAAAGACAGTGTGATGATACAAGAAGATGAAATGTTATACTAGCTAGGGCATTGCTGGTAAAATAATGTCTACTGTTTTCATTAGGGAAACAAGGAAAAGAGTAAAGTTAGCTACTTGAAGAAAATCAAACTGAACATCAGCAGAATTGAGGCATCTGCACAAATTCTTTGTAGGGAAAATTTATTGTGATAAAATTGATATAATATTGTAATGTTACACACATATGAAAATTAAATGCAAAATAAGGACTATTTTAGAAAATATAGTTTCTTTCTGTATTTATTTAATTAGGTTTTTTTATTTTATTTAGCTTTTTTTTAAATTAATAATTTGATTTTGTATTGTACTGATCAGTGAGTTCCCTAATTTTTGTTTATTTCTTAAAATGGTAATTTTTTTCATTTCTCAGATACTTTAGATTTTGTAGGTGGAATATTAATTTTTTCCCAAACTGTAATTAGGTGGTTAGTTAGTAAAGGCACCAAATTTAAGAATGTTTGTTTATTTTTGGAACCTTCTGTGCACTTTACACTCATCCAGTTATGATATTTTGTTATGCTGAACCAATTCAGAAGATGCAGTTGCTTTTCATTTATAGGATATCTGTTTTATTTTGGCACTAGCTCCACTTTTTCTGCATAGTAAAGAGATTTTTTTAAGGCTATTATGGTTTTACATGGTTTTGTACGTGCGGTTAGCCTAGTGGCTTTGCGCTTCACAACCATATGCCTGGGGAAGGAGTGTCCTAGATTCGATTCCCGTCGGAGACGTGAGGAGCTGAAGGATCTTCCTCAGCCATAGCCAAGTTAGCCGGTCTTGGGCGCGGGCAGTAGGGTTTTTTCCGCCAGTTTATCTGATGTTTTTCATCCCGCAAGCAGGCAAACCGGACCCTTGAACACACAGGGATACAGTCAAGAATACCTTGAGGCATAGGAGTGACCATTCTATCCTCGTATTTCGGTTACGAAATCCAAGCATGCTTGGAAGGTTGTGGGCCTTAAAGGCCTGTTAAAGCCATTGGGATAGATAGATATGGTTTTACAGGACTAGTTTGACTACTATGTGTGCACTCTGAGTAATTAGATTAAATAAAATCACAGTAAAATTCTTTTATAATGTTAATTAGTTTTTGGGGTGCTTAAGGGTCAAAGCTGTATAACTGAGAGGAGACCTCCACATAGTGTTTAAAGGAATGCGGAGAACCGACTAGGGCTTCTGACCTAATGTCCAATCCTCACCTTCTAGTGGTGTACCCTGTTGGGTATCTACCTGGATACTGAACAAATGAAGATGGGCTGGCAATTTGGGATTTAGCCGACCAAATTGTATTCTTATTGCTTAAACCAATATACAAAACGATGGTACAACATGACAAAATTTCATGCTGGCTGGGGCATCGTCCGGTTAAACAAAGGCCCCGTTGTTTTGGCCAGGGAACCAGGGCGAACAGCGAAAAGTCAGCTACTGGAAGAAATCTGAAAGCACACCCCAACTCAACATCACCAGAGTCAAAGATCGGTACTATCAACATAAGAAGCGTGAATGGCAAAGAAATGGAGCTAGCTGAAGAATTAGATAAGTACCAGATCAACATGATAGGGATGACTGATGAAACAAAAAAGACAAAAATTGGTGAAATCTATCTGAGCAATAAATGCAAAATGTTATATTCAAGCAATGACAATCAAGGAAAAGAAGGAGTAGCCATAGTATTCAACACAAAATACAAGGCTAATCTTCTTAAATGGCAGGAGGTCTCAAGTACAGTGATGTGGGCAAATATCAGAATGGGGAATTGGACAATGAGACTTATTTGTGCCTATGCTCCACAAAAGGTTCTACTAAGGTAGAAGTGGAGGAATTTTTTGATGCTTTAGAGAAAGCATCTGACACAATGAAAAAGGAAAGGTTGGTCCTTGTTGGGGATCTAAATACCAGAGTACGTAATGATTGTGAGACATACAAAAATATTTTGGGAAAATTTGGAGAAAAGAGCAAAGCTAATAATAATGGCAAATACCTGTTGGATTTCTGCTCAGAACATGGACTGGTTATTACTAATACCATGTTCCAACATAAAAATGTGCACAAATTCACATGGAGATATGAAGCAAGGAATAAGAAAAGTCTCATTGACTATGTTATTGTTGATAGTGATGTTTTCTCCCTGGTGCAGGACACCAGAGTGTACAGAGGATTTGAAATTGAAAGCGATTACTATTTAATCTTGAGGAGGATAAACTTAAATTTCATATTGAAAAGAATGACATGTAAGAAAGTTTTAAAGCAAATAAAAGTCGAGCAGCTCTCAGATGTGAACTGTAGACTAAAATACACAAAGATTATTGAAGAAAAGAATGAAAGAGTTTGAGAACAGGAACCAAACCTTGGAGTTTCGTTCCTGTTCTGGAACCCCGATTGACTCGGCCAGAGAGGCATGTGATGAGGTTGTCTGCAAGGATAGAAAAATCAGAACTCCATGGTGGACACAGGCAGTTAAAGAGGCAGTGAAGGAAAAGAAGAAAGCATATCAAAAGTTCTTGGCAAATAAGTCAGCTTGTTCTCTTAGAGAACACTGTCTAAAACTAGCTAAACAAAAATCATGATAGGACTTTGGTGAGAACATAGAAAATAAATATCAGGAAGGTGACAAAATATTCTGGAGGTTGTTGAAGAAGCTCAGAAATGGAGGAAAGAGTGCTATAAAAGGAGTTAGAGATTATAAAGGTGACATGAAAATGGGAAAAAAAGATATCCTCGAAGTTTGGAGATTACTTCGAAAAATTGCTAACTGAAACAAGCAGTGATAGCACAGTGGTAAAAAACACTCAACAAGCATGCAATCAGGAATACATATCCATACTTGAAGTAGAAAAAGCCATCAAAGGCTTGAACTGTGGAAATGCAGCAGGAGTAGATGATATTTGACCAGAAATGTTGTAGTATGGTGCTATAAAAGTCAACACTGTTCTCATTCTAAAACATTCCTAAATATTCTATATGCTGTTCAGAAGAGTGTTTCCATTGATTAATGACATTCATACACTTTCTTCACCATTCTCTCATATATGATCAGTTTCATCACTATGTCTCATCTGCATGTATATCAATGAGTGTTGTTCAACAGAACTAACATCCATTATGCCCTCCATTTCTGCTAAAATCTACAGTAACACAAGCAATAGCTGCCCAAAATGATGGTACAACATGACAGAATTTCATGCTGGCTTGAGCGTCGCCCGGTTAAACAAAGTCCCCAATGTTTTCATTGTTTGCCTAGGGAACCAGGGCAAATAGCGAAAAGTCGGCTACTGGAACAAATCCTAAAACCAACCCCAACTCTGCATCACCAGAGTTCAAGATCGGTACTATCAACATAAGAAGCCTGAATGGAAAAAAAATGGAGCTAGCTGAAGAATTAGATAAGTACCAGATCAACATAACAGGGGACCTTAAACAAAAAAAGGTAAAAACTGGTGAGATTCTTCTGAGTAATAAATGCAAAATGTTATATTCAGGCAATGACAATCAAGGAAAAGAAGGAGTAGCCATAGTATTCAACACAAATTATGAGGCTAATCTTCTTGAATGGAAGGCAGTCTCAAGTAGAGTGATGTATGCAAATATCAGAATATTAGAATGTGAAACTGAACAATGAGACTTATTTGTGCCTATGGTCCCCAGAAGGTTCTACTAAGATAGAAGTGGAGGAATTTTTTGAGGCTTTAGAGAAAGCAATTGACACAATGAAAAATGAAAAGTTGGTCCTTGTAAGGGATCTAAATAGCAGAGAAGGAAATGATTGTCAAACATACAAAAATATTTTGGAAAAATTTGGAGAAAAGAGCAAAGCTAATAATAATGGCAAATACCTGTTGAATTTCTGCTCAGGATATGGACTGGTTATGAACACAATGTTCCAACACAAAAAAGTGCACAAATTTACCTGGAGAAGAGAGGTAAGGAATAAGAAAAGTCTCATTGACTATGTTGTTGATAATGATGTTTTCTCTGGAGTCCTCCAGAGAAAACATCATCAGAACACAGAAAATAAATATCAAGGAGGTGGCAAGATATTCTGGAGGTTGTTGAAAAAGCTCAGAAATTGAAAAAAGGGTGCTGTAAAAGGAGTTAGAGATGATAATGCTGACATGAAAATGGGAGTTAGAGATGATAATAGTGACATGAAAATGGGAGAAAAAGATATCCTTGAAGTATGGAGTAATTACTCTATAATAATTACTTTGAAAAATTGCTAAATGAAACAAGCAGTGATAGCACAGTGGTAAAAAACACTCAACAGGCATACAGTCAGGAATACATATCCATACTTTAAGTAGAAAAAGCCATCAAAGGCTTTTTCTACTTCAAGTATGGATATGTGGAAATGCAGCAGGAGTAGATGATATTTGACCAGAACTGCTGAAGTATGGTGGTATAAAAGTTTTACAGTGTCTGCACTGCATAGTTCAGAAAGCCTGGACAGAGGGACGAATTCCAGATGATTGGAGTAGAGCTCTCATAGTACCCATATATAAAAAGGGAAATAAAACTGTAATGTGAGAATTACAGAGGTATTTCCCCTACTGAGTGTTCCTGGCAAGATTTATGCAAGCATACTTGAAAAACAGTTGAGAAGAATTGTGGAAGAAAAGCTTGGTGAAGAACAAGCTGGATTCAGGACAAATAGAGGCTGTCAGGATCAGATCTTCACTTTACCACAAATAGTTGAGAAAGCATGGGAATATAACAAAGAACTGTATTTAAGTTTTGTCGATCTGGAAAAGGCATATGACAAGGTGCCAAGAGAGAAGCTATTCAATACGCTACAGTTATATGCTGTCAATGGGGCATTATATCAAGCAATACTTAGTCTTTAATTGAGTTGTAAGTCAGCAGTTAGAATTGAAGGAAGTACAGGAAGATGGTTTAATGTTAAATCTGGTGTGAGACAAGGATGTACATTATCCCCTCTGTTATTCATTATCTGTATGGATCACATTATGAAGGAAAGTGGTATTAAACATGATATCAAAATTGGAGATGTTAATGTCAGCTCTTTGCTTTATGAGGACGATGTTATACTTCTAAATAAATCCGCTACAAGTTTGCAAGATTCTCTGACTAAATTGAGTAACTGTTGTAATAGATATGGTATGAAGGTCAGCAATAAAAAGACAAATACAATGAAAATAGGTAGAATCATTGAAAATGTCAACTGCGTTGTGAACGGAGAACCTGTGGAACAAGTAAAACATTTCCGCAACTGAGGCACGATTTTTAGTGAAGATGGTAAATTAAATATTAAAATAGACAATGGAATCAACAATGCTGGTATGGTAGGAATCAACTGAATAAATTTATATGGAATAAGAGAGAAATTAGTCAACACTCTAAATTAGCTGTATACAAGACAATGTTCAAACCAATTTTAGCTTATGGATTTGAGAGTTGGGTTAGAAGTTAAACAGTTGACCAAAGACTAGAGACCTCAGATATGAGAGTCCTGAGAAAGATTAGGGGCCTGAACAGAAGGCATCAATGGCAATATCATATTAAAAACAAGGATATTATCAAAGAACTTGATATTGTTAGCATCCAGGAATGCATTAGCAGAGCTAATCTTAGATGGTATGGTCACTTAAACAGAATGGGCAAAGTAAGATTAGCAAAACAAGTGTTCTCTTCCAGGTTGGCAGGAAAACGACCCAGAGGAAGACCCAGATATAGGTGGATTGCTACTGTGCAATGTGCCTTAGATGATAGAAATATAAGATCTGATAATGATAATATTGGATTCTTGACAAGTAATAGACTGATTTGTAAGAAAATTGTAGATAGGAAGCTAGTAATGATGTAAAATTTTCATGTAATACTATCATATCATGATGATATATATATAATTTGTTCCCATTTACTAACAAAATTGTTAATGTTAGTATGATTGCGACTGCTATGTGGTTAAGCAGTAGCATAACGAAAGGGAATTAAATGCGTTTAGCTAGTAAACCTGCTTACCGTATGTTGTAATCCTTAGGGATTTACATAACAGTAACATTGTATGTATATTATTATGTTTGTTTATAGTAATGTTCTTCTGCCATACACTATTATGATGTGCAAGTGCTGTAGTAATGGCAGCCATTTTGTTACTTGAGTTTTGCCTTGAATCTCAGTAACAGGCATGCATGTGCATTAGTTGGAATTTTTAGAACAACTCTTTGCTGTGTAACAGGAATATGAGATAGTAAGCAAGATGGGGAAGAGCTGGAAAGGAAAAAACTACCGAGTTAAGTCCTGTGATTTTGGAAAAGTTTTTATGTGCATCTTTATATACCCTCCAGTGAGGAACTGTAAAGTTAATACTGAAGGACAGTATCATGTCTCAAGTCTTCAAGCCTTTCTAGATTAGTGAGAATGTTATGCATTTAATGAGAAGCAAGTAGTATATTTTCCAAGTGGTAATATGGAATGTGCCATTAAGTACTTTTTATTGGAAGTATACTTGAACTGCCCAATTAAATGGATTCCTATTGCCAGAGCAGTTATCTTCGTGCTTCAGCAAAATGAAGAAAAGTTGTTTTTAAAGAAACATTTTACTACAAGAAGTTATATGGAAGTATATTAGTCAAGTGACCTTCATCTTCTTTTATTGTGATGATAGGAATTTTGGAGATAAGATATTCTGAATGACTGTGTGAGTAGATAAAGAGGACAAGAAGTTAGTGTATAGTCAAGAGAAACGACAGAACTTTTAACTGAATGCTATGCTCTTGTTTTGTATAGTATTTGTTGGCTATCTCTCTCTCAGAATCAAATTTAACTCTGAGTCAGAGATTAAAAGATTTTCGTTGAGCTCATATTGTGTAATTTTATTATGGCCATGTAGTTATCCTCTGTAAATAATCAGAATATTAGAATTTACCAGTTATAATTTAATAAGAGAATATGAATATGAGAAGTATCTGTAGTATATACGAGGGGATACCCCAAAATAACTGGAATCTGAACTTGGCGCACGTGCATTTTCTAGTTATGGATGATGCAACTAGGTATCGTGAGCGTGCAGTTTTCCACACCAGTCTGGTAAGTGGTATCATCTTGTGTGAACTGGTTCATTGTTCTGGCTGCTTTTTTTGTTAATGCTTACAAGCAAGTTTGGCAGTCTACAAGTGGTTTTCCCATTTCAAAAATGGAGACATGTCAGTTAAAGACTAACCACAATCTGGCCAACCTTCAATAAGCAGAAAGCCATCGAGCAAGTTTCTGAAGAGACAAATTTGTCATGGAGTTTGTGCCAGTGAATTTTAACAGAAGATTTGCAAATGAAACGTGTGTTCGCTAAATTTGTGCTTCGCATGCTCACAGAGGATCCAAAAAAAAAAAAAGTGTGAATGTTTCCCACAATTTGAGGGAGCAAGTTCTTAATGACCAAAACTTTCTTTCAAAAGTTATGACTGGGAATGAGTCTTAGTGCTACGGTTATGATACAGAAACAAAACAAGCATCAAGCTAATGAAAACATGCAAATTCACCGAGGCCCAAGAAGGCACATCAAATTCAAGACAATGTTGATTTGTTTTTTTGATGTGAATGGAATTATACACAAAGAATTTGCTTCTCCTGGATTTTTATCTCAATGTTTTTGAGAAGACTGTGTGATATTGTGTGACAAAAACAGTTAGAAATGTGGAGTAGCAGCCTCATCTGTTCAGCAGGTCTTGATGAAAAGCGGTTGCTCCCTATCCCCCTACTCACTTGATCTCTCCATGTGATTTTTTTTATATATACCCATGGATAAAGAAAACCATGAAAGGGTAGCAATTCATTGATGTTGACAAAGTGAAAGAAAAGTCACTGGAGGCATAAACAGTATTCCTGTTGAACAGTTCCTCAAATGTTTCCAGCAGTGGAAAAAACATTGGAACAAGTGCATTGACTTTACTGTACAATGAAACCTGTGGAGAATTCATCACTAAACAAACACACGTAATAACCACAGTAATAAGTTTTAATAAGTAAATATTTCATCCTACGATACTTAGGATGAAATATTTACTTATTAAAACTTATTACTGTAGTTATTACGTGTGTTTGTTTAGTCAAGTGCATTGACTAAAAAAACACACTGACTAAACAATGGCATATCGGCATATCAAGACCTTTATGATCAATTAGAAATAAAGGAAGGACAGAGAAAGATTTATCGATTGGAAAAATGTAGAAATAAGGCTTCAAACAACATCGTACATGTGAGGCAGATCAAAGACGCTGAAGGAAGAATATTATGGAGGGATGTGGACATGAGAAACAGATGGAGAATATATTTTGAGGGACTTTTGAATGAGGAAAATGCGAGGACTCACAAAGAAGATGACAGCCTTTATTCGGTGGGAAAATTGGTGGGCCCAGACAGGATTCCAGTGCAGGCATGGAAGGCTCTTGGGGAAGAGGGAATTGACCTGCTGTGGGACCTGTTCATGAAAGTATGCCAACAGGAAAATATACCCGAGGAATGTTGGAAAAAGTACTCTTGTCCCCATCTACAAGGGTAAAGGGGATGCACAAGACTGTAAGAATTACAGAGGAATAAAGTTGATGTCCCACACAATGAAAATCCTAGAAAGGGTTCTTGATGGAAGACTGAGGAAGGAGGTGGAGATTGCAAAGGAGCAATTTGGCTATATGCCTGGTCGATTGGCCACAGATGCTATCTTTAGGGTATGACAGATGATGGAACAGGAGCTACATCTAGTATTTGATCTTGAGAAAACGTATGATAGAGTGCCAAGGCAAGAAGTCTGGAGGTGTCTGAGGGAGAAGAAGTTACCGGAGAAATATGTCAGGTTGGTGCAGGAGACGTACCAAAATGTGAAGACAAGTGTTCGAACCTGCCTGGGAGTGATAGTAAGTTTTCCAGTGACAGTTGGCCTGCATTAAGTCTGTTTCTGTTTAATATTGTGATGAAGGTGATGATGGAGGAAGTGAGAGAAGACACGCCTTGGACTATGTTGTATGCAGATGACATCACGCTGCGTGCAAAATCAAGAGAAGAAGTGGCAGCCAAACTGGAAAGTTGGAGGAAAGTACTGGAAGAGAGAGGTATGAGACTGACCAGAAGTAAGACTGAGTATATGTGTTGCAAAGTGGATGGCAGCCAGGAGACAGATCTGGAGCTGGAAGGAAATGTCATCAGGAAGGTCAGTGACTTTAGATACTTAGGTTCAACAGTGAAAGAGGATGGTGAGGCTGAGAAGGAAGTGGGATGCAGGATACAAGCAGGATGGAGGAACTGGAGAGAGATGGCTGGAGTGTTATGCGATAAGAGGGTGCCGATCAATCTAAAAGGCAAAATTTACAGGACAGTAGTGAGACTAACTATGACGTATGCTTTGGAAACTGTGGCCCTGAGGAAAAATAACATCAGCAGGATGGAGGTAGCAGAGATGAGAATGCTTAGGTGGATGTGCAATGTGACCAGAAAGGATCATCTGAGAAATGGCTATGTAAGGGGAACAGTGAAAGTTACGAACTTAGGAGGCAAGGTTGAGATGGTTTGGTCATGTGATGAGGAGGGAGGAAGAGTATGTGGGAAGAAAGGTCATGCAGATGGATGTGGGGGAAGAGGAAGCGCAGACGGCCAAAGAAGAGATGGAGGGAGATGGTGGAGGAGGACTTGAGGATGAAGAACTTGGATGTGGCTACAGCCCAAGACAGGAAGTTGTGGAGGAGACTCACCATAAACAGGAAACCTACTTAAGTGGGAAAAGCTGCAGAAGAAGAAGAAAAAGAAGATTATAAACTTTAATAAAGTTTTTTAAAAAAATAATTTCAGTTATTTTTGTGTACTCACACTCGTATATTTATGTTTACAGTAAATATTTACATATTTTATATACTAAAACTTAATTCATTGAAATTCACAACATGCTGATTTTGAAGTCAATGCATCATCATAGATACAAATCTGAAACATTCTAACCAAGTAAAATAAAATTATATATAATATATTGTTATCTTACTTTCCACAACTGACTATAACTAAAAGGTTGGATATATAGAGAAAGGTGGGAATAACATAACAGATGTAGTTGGCAGTATAACATTAATGGCACATTCTATTTACAGTTTAACAAATTTCATTGTCCATTCCCCCATTTTGAATTTGCCTTAACTATTAAAATTGCCTTTTAATCAAGATGTTAATGTTCATTTATGGCGTTGAGTGCTATCCTTACTCCTTCTTGTCCTTGAAATCATATTTATTCGTTTAAAGCTGCTGATGATTTATTTGCTAGGAGCTTTTGGTATGCTTTCATTTTTTCCAGGACTGTTTCTTAAATCTTATCTCTCCACCTTGGTGTTCTTATTTTTCCATCCTTGCAGACAACTTAACTGCATGTCTCCCTAGCTGAATCAGTCAGTGTTTTCTTCAGAGCTTGCTACTGAGACTGCAAGGTTTGGTTTTTGTTTTTGAACTGCTTCATTTTTATCTGAATAATGTTTTTACAGTTGAGTCTACAGTTTACCTGTAAAAGCTGCTCAACTTTAATTCTTTTCAAAACTTTCTTACATATTGTTCTTTTCAGTGTGATAATAATTCTTATCCTACTTAAAACTAAGTGGTGACCACTTTCAGTTTCAAAACTTCTGTATTCTCTCGTGTCCTGTACCAGCATTAAGATTTTACTATCAACAATAACATACTGAGAATTTTCTTATTTCTTGCATCCTCTCTTCATGTGAAGCTGGAACATAGTGTTAGTAATGACTAGTCTGTATCCTGAGCAGAAGTCCAGTAAATATTTACCCTTATTATTAGCTTTGCCATTTTCTCCAAATTTTTCAGAAATGTTCCTATCAATGAATCTTGTCAGGATTCATTTCCTACTCTGCTGCTTAAATATCCAATAAGGATCACTTTTTACATTTTATTTGTCAGCGATCTGCTCTAATGACTCAAAAAATTCCTCAATTTCTACTTCAGGAGAATTTTCTGTGGGATCATAGGCACAAATAAGTTTCATTGTGCATTTCCCCATTTTGAATTTGCCTTAACTCTACTTGAAATTGCCTTCTAATCAAGACATTAATGTTCATGTTTGGTGTTGAATGCTATCATTACTCCTTTTCCTTGATTGTTAATTCCCAAACATAACATCTTACACTTACTATTTAGTAAGATGTCACCTGTTTTTGTCTTCTTTGTGTCAGTACCAATTATGTCCACATCATAAGTATCAATATAAAAAGTAGAAAAGATAAAAGACTTGAGAGATACCATTTTGTCATAATTGGTTACTGAGATGAAGAATAATAAAAAAGATTACCCAGGTTGGTTTTCCATTTCAGTCATTTCCGACTGTAGGTGACTTTGTAGGCATTGCTCACAAAGTATTCCTGATGAGATTTTTACAGGGTAGTTCACCATTACTTTCCCTAACCCACCAATTTTATCCAGGCTTGGGACCGGCATATGGCTGGGATGTATTCAATACTATAATCCATGTCTATTCACAGGGCAGGTTTGCCTGTTTTGTTCTGGGGGACGAAAACTCCGAGTTTCTGGGTTAAAAAACCCCTACCTCCGTTTATGAGAATGGCTAACTCACCTTTAGTCGAAAGACACCAGATAAAGGTTCCTCACGTCATTGACGGGAATCGAACTCAGGTCTTTCTGACCAAAGGGCTTCGTCTATAGTGGCTGAGCTATGGAGGCTCATAAAAAAATAAAGATGAGATTTTCCTGCTAAATAATGAAGGGAAAGAAATGAGTAACTTTTTTTATATATATATATATATGTTTGGAATCCTCTGTAGCTCAGTACAAGTGGCGCTTGAACTATACGGTGCTATATATATATATATATATATATCAAATAAATAATAAATTGCATGTGTGGAATTTATTTGCTGTTGGGGCTGGGATCTTATCTTTGCTCTTGACCCCAGCAAAGTAATTTGTTTATATTCCTTTTAAAGAGTTGGAAACTGTACTCCAAGACAACTCAATTTAGCCCACTAGGTGGGCACTGATTAGGACTCGATGCCTGACTTCTGTTGCCTTTATTCAGCCTCATTTACTCAGTATTAGTGCCTACATGCACATCATCATCATCATCAAATTCCTGATATATACCCTCAAGGGGTGTACAGGATATGATAGTACTACATGAAAAATTTACATCATTACTAACTTCCTATCTACAATTTTCCTCCAAATCAGTCTGTTACCTGTTAAGACTCCAACATTATCAGATCTTATATTGTCTGCATGGTTAGCCTAGTGGCTATGCGCTTCGCAACCATATGCCTGGGGAAGAAGTGTCCTAGGTTCGATTCCCGTCGATGATGTGAGGAGCTTAAGGATCTACCTCAACCATAGCCAACCTAGCCGGGTAGTATGGACAGCAGGGTTTTCCCACCAGTTTATCTGGGATTTTTCATCCTGCAAGCAGGCAAACTGGCCCTGTTAACACACATGGATACAGTCAGGAATACTTAAGACAATCCCTCCAGCCATAGGTCTGAATTGTCAGTTATGCCAGTCTCGGGCCCAGATAAAAATAGAGGGGGGGGGGATTGAGGTGGTGCCGTACCTCCCCGTAAAAGGGGCTCATGGCCGTTGAATCATCATACGAAATGAATGAATGAGATCTTATATTTCTATCTTCAAAGACACTTTTTACTGTATTAATCCACATATATCTTGGTCTTCCTCTGGGTCTTTTTCTTGCCAACTTGGCGGAGAACATGTTTTGCTAATCTTTCCTCTCCCATTCTGTTTAAGTGACCATGCCACCTGAGATTAGCTCTATACAAATGCATTCCTGGATGATGACAATGTCAAGTTCTTTCCTAATATCCTCGTTTTTAATATGATGTTGCTATTGATGCCATCTGTTCACACCCTTAATCTCTCTCAGGACTCTCATATCTGCAGTCTCTAGTCTTTGGTCAAGTGTTTTACTTCTAATCCAGCTCTCTGATCCATAAGTTAAAACAGGTTTGAACACTGTCTTGTATATAGATAATTTAGTGTTTTGACTAATTTCTCTCTTATTCCATATAAATTTATTCAGTTGATTCCTAGCATACCAGCATTGTTGATTCTGTTGTCTATTTCCATATTTAATTTACCATCTTCACTAAAAATCGTGCCTCAGTTGCTGAAATGCTTTACTTGTTCTGTAGGTCCTCCATTCACAATGCAGTTGATATTTTCAGTGCTTCTACATATTTTCATTGTTTTTGTCTTGTTATTGCTGAATTTCATACCATGTTTATTACAACAGTTATTCAATTTAGTCAGGGAATCTTGCAACTTGTAACTGATTTATTTAGAAATATAACATCATCCACATAAAGCAAAGAGTTGAGATAAACATCTCCAATTTTGATATCCGTTTTAATGTTTCTTTTCTTAATAATGTGATCCATATAGATAATGAATAACAGAGAAGATAATGTACATCCTTGTCTGACACCAGATTTAACATTAAACCATCTTCCTGTACTTCCTTCAATTCTAACTGCTGACTTACAACTCAAATAAAGACTAAGTATTGGTTAATATAATGCCCCACTGACACCATACAACTGTAGCATTTTGAATAGCTTCTCTATTGGCACCTTGTCATATGCTTTTTTAGACCTACAAAACTTAAATACAGATCTTTGTTATATTCCCATGATTTCTCATCTATTTGTCATAAAGTGAAAATCTGATCCTGACAGCCTCTATTTGCCCTGAATCCAGCTTGTTCTTCACCTAGCTAGCTTCTCTTCCACAATCCTTCTCAGCCGTTTCTCAAATATACTTGCATTAATCTTACCACGAACACTCAGTAGAGAAATACCTGTGTAATTCTCACATTCACTTTTATTATCCTTTTTATATATGGGTACTATGAGCTCTACTCCAATAATCTGGAATTCATCCCTTTGTCCAGGCCTTCTGAACTATGCAGTGCAGCCATGTAAGACATTTATACCTCCATACTTGAGCTTTTCTGGTTGAATATCATCTACTCCAGCTGCCTTTTCCACACTTCAAGCTTTTGGTGACTTTTTCTACTTCAAGTATGGATATGTATTCCTGACTGCATGCCTGTTCAGTGTTTTTTTTCCACTATGCTGTCAGTGCTGCTTGTTTCATTTAGCAATTTTTCGAAGTAATTACTCCATACTTCAAGGATATCTTTTTCTCCAGTTTTCATGTTACCTTTATCATCCTTAATTCCTTTTACAGCACTCTTTCTTCCATTTCTGAGCTTCTTCAACAACCTCCAGAATATCTTGCCACCTTCTTGATATTTATTTTCTGTGTTTTGATGATGTTTTCTCTGGAGGACACCAGAGAAAACATCATTATCAACAATAACAATGAGACTTTTCTTATTCCTTACTTCTCCTCTCCATGTGAATTTGTGCACCTTTTTGTGTTGGAACATTGTGTTAATAACCAGTCCATATCCTGAGCAGAAATTCAACAGGTATTTGCCATTATTATTAGCTTTGTCTTTTCTCCAAATTTTTCCAAAATATTTTTGTATGTTTGACAATCGCTTCCTCCTCTGCTATTTAGATATCCGACAAGGACCAACTTTTCATTTTTCATTGTGTCAATTGCTTTCTCTAAAGCCTCAAAAAAATTCCTTCGCTTCTACCTTAGTAGAACCTTCTGGGGACCATAGGTACAAATAAGTCTCATTGTTCAGTTCCACATTCTGATATTTGCATACATCACTCTACTTGAGACTGCCTTCCATTCAAGAAGATTAGCCTCGTATTTTGTGTTGAATACTATGGCTACCCCTTCCTTTCCTTGATTGTCATTGCTTGAATATAATAGTTTGCATTTATTACTCAGAAGGATCTCACCAGTTTTTGCTGTTTTTGTTTCAGTCACCCCTGTTATGTTGATCTGGTACTTATCCAGTTCCTCAGCTAGCTCCATTTCTTTGCCATTCACGCTTCTTATGTTGATAGTACCGATCTTGAACTCTGGTGATGCTGAGTTGAGGTGTGCTTTAGGATTTGCTCCAGTAGCTGACTTTTTGCTGTTTTCCCTGGCGAAAACAACGGGGACCTTGTTTAACCGGGCGACGCTCAAGCCGGCATGAAATTCTGTCATGTTGTACTATCATTTTTTGTGTTACTGTAGATTTTAGCAGAAATGGGGGGCATAATGGATGTTAGTTCTGCTGAACAACACTCATGGATATACATGCAGATGAGACATAGTGATGAAACTGATCATATATGAGAGAGTGGTGAAGAAAGTGTGTGACATGTTATTAATCAACGGAAACACTCTTCTGAACAGCATATGGAATATTTAGGAATGTTTTAGAATGAGAACAGTGTTCAGAAGTTAGTTAGAGTTGTTATTTGTACAGTAAGTAACTGGACAGGTGAAAATTAATGTCTTAGCCAAAAAAGGAGACCATGTTTTTTGGAAGCTGATGATGCTACAGAAGTTATGTGATCATGTCAGGAAAGGCTAGGAGTGAAAGTAAGTCTTAGAAGTGAGATCTGGTATTGATTGATAAGCTGAGAATTGTCAATGGCAAGGGAGAAGAACTGAGGTCTTTTTTTGCAAGGAAAAAAAAAAAGACAAAACTATGTTTAGAAAGCATTGAAGATTGTTGTGAAAAGCATTGAAAGGTTTTGTGATTAGGTAGTGTGATTAGGGCACTTATTGTATATAATCTAGAAGATGAGATGGTTGAGCACTGCAAGGTTTGTTGTATGATTAGGAGAAATGACAAGTTCAGTTGTTTATGTATTTGAGGAAGTGATGTGTGAAATAACATGTCTCTGAGAAATACCTGCATTAATAGGAAAATCACAAGAGATAACACCTTCAAGCATTACATTGAACAACCTGAAAGAAATAATAACAGAATGTTTAAATACCTTCAGCCATTTAAATTTTAGATATACTTATGTATTCATTTCTCATATTCATTAATTAATTCCATCAAGTATAGTATTATCAATATATAAATTAAATACCTTGAATTAGCAGTATACAATACAATTTATTTTCATATTATATATCTTTTGGATATTTGTTTACTAACAGTTCTCATATAGGTCTTTTAACTTTGAAGATACAAGAATTGATGAATCTTTAAGGCAGTACCTTGAAACATTTCGATTACCTGGTGAAGCTCCATTGATTTCTCTTCTTTTAGAGCATTTTTCTGAACACTGGCATGTAAGTAAAAAAAAAAAAGAGAGATGGGAAAAAACTGTCAGTAGGTATGATAAATGTTACTACATTATCTTTTCCTATTTTTATCTATTACATGTTTACTAAAATATAAATTAGAATGCATTTAATGGAAAGTTTTTTTTTTTTTTTTTTTTTTTTTCAGGCATATTCCTATTAGATTTATTTTATCCATAAGTATGCATATTGTTATTCAACTCTGGATTTTCTTAAAATTTGCAGTTGTGGTTTTAGTGGCAAAATATATTGAAATTATAATTTCAACATATTTTGTAATAATTCTGCTATAGTACATGTTGAGACTGCTATTAATATTTGTTGATTCCTCAGTTTTGATTTCAATAATCCTTTTTTGTGACAAAAAAATTGTAATTGCAGTAAAGTTGCCTTTTGTTGGAGGGAATTTTATTAAACTTGATATTGAGGATCTTTTCTAAAATTTGAGTTATCTCTATTTTGGTTTAAATCTGATGTTTTTAGACAATTATATCTATACAGCATTGAAATAATTGTTATTCCTTCCAAAAATTGAAGCTGAGCTCCGGTATCAGGAAACTTCACTTTTGGATTCTAAATTTTATAACATTGCTCTTTTGTTTTTATTGAAATTTTTTGTTCTTTTATACACTTAAAATTTAATAATTAGGATAATCATAGAAGGAACTATTTTTTCACTATTAGAATGGAGTGTTCAAGAAGGATATATCAGACAGGCTTTAAATGACTAGAGGTGAAAAATCTATTGCAGAGTAGATTGCCATGCCGTAGAGAAAAAATGTGACTGCTGTTTGCAAAGCTCACATCTACAAGAAAAAAAAAGAAAAAATCACTGTTGTTTCCTCACTGTTACCAAGTGAATTTTTTCAGGAGATAAACATCTCTAAAGTGCTATCTCATTCTTCCCCCCCTCCCCCCCCCCAAAAAAAATATATATATATTTCTTTCTCTCAAAACTAAAGTAATGAGAAATAATTCTAAAAATTTTAAGGTGAGAAAACTCAATAGTTATTTCAAAGAATGGGTTACTATAAGAAATAGATAGTCGAAATAGCTTTATGTTCTCTTTTTTGAAACTGGTTATACATCTGACTTTGTACTGATTCTTTTATAAATTTCAAGCAATTTAAATGCTTTTGCAACAGATCCTTTTAACTTTAGCTTTTGTTTCAGGATTTTTAGGTAAAGTCTAATTGATACTTGAGATTTCACTTTGGTAATCTTGCAACCTTTCTGTATGGCTCTGCTAGGAAATTAAAACACTAAAAAATACTAAAACACTGTGAAATTGAAGGAAATATTTAGTTGGGAATTGTTGCAAACAACAAAGCTGTAAAGGTTAAAATTCAAATTTCTTATTTGCTTATTTCATGAGCCTCGGGTTGACTAAGCTATCTTTGCTGAAACTTTGATGTGATGCTGCTCCATCTTCATCTGGCTCTTTTTCATATGAGTTTGATATTATTAAGTTGGATAGTATACAGGAGCATATGGACTCTGACTTTTAATCAGATTTCTTTTTATTTGTGAGGACTCCTATAATGATCAGTTTTGCTTGAATATAAAGACTTTAAGATCATTGAATCTTGTTCTTTTCATTGATAGTTCCGGATGACTTTAGGTAGATTAACTGAGAGGATCTCTTTAGATAGACAATCATCTGAGATACACTTTTAAATTAAAAATAAAATAATATTTTATTTTTAACAGTATCTTTGAAGGCAGTATCTCAGTATCTCTGAATATTTGATATAATGGGTCTCTTGGCATGTAAATTTCAAGCATCCAATAGAAATGAATCTACTACTCAGTGGTCTGCTTACGATGCATATTACTCATACATATAAAAACAGAGGTTGTCACTACATCACTTCATTCTTGTATATTATCTTACTCGGTAGGTTAGTTACATCTTCAGGATGTCGCGTCATCCTTGTTTAGATGATTCTTTGAGATGATAGGTTGTTGGATGACTTGAACCCCCAGACAGCCAGAGATGAAGGTAGCATGTTAGCTTATTCTATCATACACCACAATACCAAATTTTACTCTACTTCATCACAAACTGCACAAGTTATACCACATTTCTAAGCTGTTTTAGATATCTAATATAGATAGATAGACTAGCTGAAATAGATATGGATAAGTAGTCTGGTATGTAATGCATAATAGGAGAAAAATTTTGCAGTTGTTTTACTTGAAAGTATATCAAGCTTGGCTGTAACTGCTGTTAAGTATTTGAACCAAAGTCTACCCATAACTCTAGTTTAATTACTTTTATGCATAGCTTAGTTTTTTCCTATTTGTCTCATGTGCCTGATAACTTACTTGCTGGGAACTTTCCGTATGATTTTTTTCTAATTTTTATGTATTTATTTATTTTTAACCTCCATGTCTGCCTATTTAACTTGCTTCCACCACAAAGTTCTGATTTTGCTTTCTTTGTAGACAACTTTGCTACATGCCTTTCCTACTGAATTAATGTGCCTTCAGATTTTGCCATTGGGTTTCTCAAGTTTGCTTCTTGTTTTCAAACTTTTTTTTTCCCATCTTGTAAATTACGTGGAAGACTTAAGATATGCAGATGATGTAGTGGTGATGGCAGAAAGCGAAAATGGATTACAACATATTGTTTTCAAAGAATTGAAAACTCTTGTAAAGTTTTCAATTCTTTGAACTATGGACTAAGGATTAACACAAAGAAGACCAAGATAATTAGCAAAAAAATAGGAGATAATGTAAAGATAAGCTGTGGAGGAAAGATTTTATAAGAAGTGTAAAGATTTCAATATTTCGGCATTTATGGAAATGAAGAGAATTTTAATAAACAAGAATATTAAAATAGGTGTTAGAATTGGAATAGTTAAAGCAACAGTTTGGAGTATTGCAAGTTATGGAAGTGAGTCATGAACACTCAGAAAGAGAGAGATATGGAAAGAATTAATGCATTGGAAATGTGGTGTTATAGAAAGATGGAAAAGATTAGGTATACAGCGAGAATATCAAATCAAGAAGTTTTAAGAAGAGTTGGGATGGAAAGAACACTGCTCAAGAATATTATACAAAGAAAGACCATATTTGCAGGACATCTTCTGAGAGGTTCTTTGGGACACCTGACAAGAACTATATTACAAGGGAAAGTTGAGGGGAAGAGAAGATGTGGAAGACTAGAGAGTGGTTCAGTGACATCGTGGAATGGACTGGTTTAAGAATGATGGAGGCGACAGATAGGAGAATTGGAGAAGAGCTGCTCATCTGCTGCAACCCTCTTGCCTAGAGGATGCTACCGGACGACGATGAGCATACAATTCACCTCTGAAAGCTGATTGTCTTCGATTCTTTTTAAATATTTTGTATGTATTTTCTTTTTAATATGTTACTCATGTTTATTCTGCTTTAAAATGAAAGTCGATCGCCTCCTATTTCAGATTGTGAAATAGGTGGTGACCAATGTGAAAATATTACTATTAACACTAACACAGGCAATAAAACTTTTCCATTACTTATTTCTTAGATTCATGTGAATTTATGAACATCTTGATGCTAGAACATATTGCAGTTAATGACTAACCCATATTCTGAACAAAAATCTAACAAGTTCTTGCCATTGTTATCAGTTTTACTGTTTATCCCTTGTTTTTCTAAAACATTTCTCTGTCTGGGATGCATTTCTTACTCTGCTGTTTAGGTATCTGAGAAGGAAAAGCTGTTTTGTTTTCCTTTATGTCAAAAAATTCCTATGTTTTTTCTCTACTACATCGGTTCCCAACTGATACATGCTGAGCCGTTCGGGGCTACATGAAAAATAATCAGTAATGGCAAAAAAACAAGTAAAGTAAACTATTTTACATTAAGATAGGCAATGAACAAAAGTGTCAGTATTTAAAAACAGCTGTTTTAAAAACAAGGGGTATAATTTATAGAAATGGGTTTAAAAGGGGAACCACTGCTCTACTAGAACACTTTGAGACCATAGGCACAAATAGATCTTATTGTCCAGTTTTCCATTTTAAAATTGTCCCCATCATTCTTACTTGAAATGCCTGTCTTTCCATGATTTTTTTTTTAATATAACATTATTTAAAAGTATCTATTTTTCCAAATTGGTAACACACTAGTTTTGTTGGTTTCATATTTCTATAATTCACCTGCTTGCTCTACCTTTATTCCATTGATGTTTCTGATGTTGATGATACATTCTTTTAATTCTGTCGAGTCTAAAGTTGCTTTACTATTTAACCTTTCACTGTTCATCCTGGTTTGCTGCTGAGAAACAGTGAGAGTGTTGTCTGAGTAAAATCCAGCTGGCATAACCTTAGTTCATGTTGTATTGTCATATTTCATTGTGCTTTAAGACAGTACGAATACAATTTTATTAGTTGAGTTCCAAATTGCCAGTCCATCTTCATGCATTCATTCATTCAATTATTGCTTCCTTTCTACATTGACAGTGCACAATTACAAGACATAATATTAGACTTCTACAATATGGCTAAAAATCTTGCATGAATTCAAAAGCTTCAATGATTTTAAAGTAAGCTTAGTTTATTAATATAGATATTTAATTTTTTAATTTTCATAAAATTTTCAGTAATTAATGCATTTATAGTAATTTTTATAGATGCTTTTGTTGCAATTTATTATAAAGAAGTGAAATTTCAGCTTAATTAAATATGAAACATATTGTACTATGTTAACTTTTTTAGCTTATTTAATGAATGTTTAAATAATAGATCTGAGATCGAATATACTTATCTGATTTTTTCATATATATATATATATCAGTGGCGTTGCGTACCCATTTAGGTTGGGTGTGCTGTCATGTGGCTTATGGAGCCTGCGCTACAAAATGCACATCGATTCGACTGTATGATTGCATTTTTATTGATGTATGAAAGTTTTAAGAGTGCACGGTGCATCAATGCTCATCTTAATTGGTCCAGTGCAATTAATTGTAGGATAAGTTTAATGCATTAAGTTATCAATTAATATAATTTTGGTTGCTTAAGGATCAAAGCTGTATAACTAAGGAGACCTCCACATAGCCTTTAAAGGAATGCGGAGAACGGACCAGGGCTTCTGACCGAATATCCACTCCTCACCTTCTCATGGTGCACCCTGTTGGGTATCTGCTTGGATACTAAACGAACGAGGATGGGCTGGCAATTTGGGATTTAGCCGACCAAATTGTATTCTTATTGGTTAAGCCAATATAGAAAATGATGGTACAACATGACAAAATTTCATGCCGGCTTGGGCGTTGCTCAGTTAAACAAGGCCCCCCCCCGTTGTTTTTGCCGGGGAACCAGGGCAAACATTGAAAAGTCAGCTACTGGAACAAATCTGAAAGCACACCCCAACTCAACATCACCAGAGTTAAAGATTGGTACTATCAACATAAGAAGCGTGAATGGCAAAGAAATGGCGCTAGCTGAAGAATTAGATAAGTACAGATCGACATAATAGGGGTGACTGAAACAAAAAAGACAAAAACCGGTGAGATCTTTCTGAGCAATAAATACAAAATGTTTTATTCAGGAAATGACATTCAAGGAAAAGAAGGAGTAACCATAGTATTCAACACAAAATACGAGCTAATCTTCTTGAATGGCAGGCAGTCTCAAATAGAGTGATGTGGGCAAATATCAGAATGGGGAATTGGACAATGAGACTTATTTGTGCCTATAGTCCCACAGAAGGTTCTACTAAGGTAGAAGTAGAGGAATTTTTTGATGCTTTAGAAAAAGCAACTGACACAATGAAAAATGAAACGTTGGTCCTTGTTGGGGATCTAAATAGCAGAGTAGGAAATGATTGTCAGACATACAAAAATATTTTGGGAAAATTTGGAGAAAAGAGCAATGCCAATAATAATGGCAAATACCAAATCAGGACATGGACTGGTTATTACTAACACCATGTTCCAACATAAAAATGTGCACAAATTCACACGGAGAGAAGAGGCAAGGAATAAGAAAAGTCTCATTGACTATGTTATTGTTGATAGTGATATTTTCTCTCTGGTGCAGGACACCACAGTGTACAGAGGATTTGAAATTGAAAGCGATTACTATTTAGTCTTGAGCAGGATAAAATTGAATTTCATACTGAAAAGAATGACATGTAAGAAAGTTTTAAAGCGAATAAAAGTTGAGAAGCTCTCAGATGTGAACTATCGATTAAAATACACAAAGATTATTGAAGAAAAAATGAAAGAGTTTGAGAACAGGAACCAGGAACCAAACCTTGGAGATTCATTGGCAAGCCTTGAAGAAAACCCTGATAGATTCAGCCAGATAGGCATGTGGTGAGGTTGTCTACAAGGATAGAAAAATCAGAACTCCATGGTGGACACTGGAAGTTAAAGAGGCAGTGAAGGAAAAGAAGAAAGCATATCAAAAGTTCCTGCTAAATAAGTCAGCTTGTTCTCTTAGAGAATACAGAGACAAATGTAAGAAAGTGAAGCACTGTGTAAAACTATCTAAACAAAAGTCATGGGAGGACTTTGGAGAACATAGAAAATAAATATCAAAAAGTGGTAAGATATTCTGGAGGTTGTTGAAGAAGCTTAGAAATGGAGGAAAGAGCTGTAAAAGGAGTTAGAGATGATAAAGGTGACATGAAAACAGGAAAAAGGTATCCTTGAAGTATGGAGTAATTACTTCGAAAAATTGCTAAATGAAACAAGCAGTGAGAGCAGAGTGGTGAAAAACACTCAACAGGCATACAGTCATAGAAAAATCCATCAAAGGCTTGAAATGTGGAAAGGCAGCAGGAGTAAATGATATTCAACCCGAAATGCTGAAGTATGGTGGTATAAAAGTCTTACAGTGGCTGCACTGCATAGTTCAGAAAGCCTGGACAGAGGGACGAATTCCTGATGATGGGAGTAGAGCTCTAATAGCACCATATATATTTTCACTATATAATTTAAGGAAATTACAACGTACTAGGATATACATTAAAATAAATTTTAATATATTTCAATATTTCGGCAACGTCACGTTGCCATTTTCAAGAAGTTAAGTACAAGAGACGTGCACACAGGCACAACAAAACAGTAAGTGAGGAAGAAGTAGGAAGCTATTATTTCTCCTAAAGTCCTGATTGTACCCTCTAGCGGGCAATTGGTATTCTTGGGCGATTGGGCTGAAGGTCTTCTGATGTAGGTTTCCCAAATTTGAAGAAGTCTCATGCAGCCAAATTTGTTGAGGTTTGGATCGTTTCTTAGGGGTGAAGCTGATTCCATGAAAAGCCTGTCATATCTGTATTTGCTACGGTGTATTATCCTGGCTTTCTTCCATCGTATTCTATGGCAGGTATCCAGCGCATAGTCAGCAAGACCAGAGTGGCTGTATTGGTGAAAACGGATGTAGTCCTTGTGTTCTGAAATTCTGATATTTGCTGTCCTGCCTGTTTGGCCAAAGTAGGACAGCTTATAGCTGCAAGGGACCTGGTATACACCAGGTAGGTTTGAGGGGGGCAGGTTGGTCTTTAGTAGAGCGGATAAGGGATGCCAATTTTTTATATGGTCTGTAACAAGAAGTTATGTTTTATTAAGATTTTTGTGATTTTTTTCGAGGTGCCTCGGATGTAGGGTATGGTAATGGATTTAGAGTTATCCTTGTTGTGAGGGGGGGGGGGAGGTTGTGGTTTACTGGTTTCAATATTTTTTGGATTTTTTTGGGGGGGGTAGCTATTGGCTGAGAAAGTGTTGAGAATGTGGTTTAGTTCTGTGGTTAGGGCATTGTCATTCGAACAGATAAGTTTAGCCCTGTTGTGTAGTGTCTTAATGACTCCATATTGTTGTGAGGAGGGGTGGTGGGATTGTTGGTGAATGTATCTGCCTGTATGGGTGGGTTTTCTATATACTGAGAAAACCAAGGTTCCATCAGGCTGGCGGGTGACTAGTGTGTCTAAGAAAGGAATGCAGTTGTTTTTTTCCTCTTCCAGGGTGAATTTGATTCTGGGGTGTTGGTTGTTTAAGTGTGTTAAGAAGGAGAGGAGTGCATCAGAGCCATGTGGCCAAATAGCGAATACATCTACATAGCGAAGCCAAACGGCTAGTTTTTGTGGGGCAGAGTTTAAGGCTTTCTCTTCAAAAGTCTCCATATAAAAGTTGGCCAAGGGTGGGGAGAGTAGAGAACCCATGGCTGTCCCCTTTATTTGTTTGTGGAATTTTCCTTGCCAAACAAAATAGCCTGAGTTCATTGTGAACTGAAATAGCGCTGTGATATCGAGAGGAAATTTAGCTTGGATTAGCTCTAAGGATTCTTTGAGTGGGACATTAGTAAATAAGGAGGAGACATCAAAACTGACCATTATGTCAGTGTGTTTGAATGTAAGGTTTTCTATGCTGGCTTTGAAGTGGGCTGAGTTTTTTATGTATGAAGATGTGTTGCCAGTATAGTGTGAGAGAGCTTTGGCCAAATGTTTAGCTAGTTTGTATGTTGGGGAATCAATGCCATCCACTATGGGATGTAATGGCACATTTTCCTTGTGAATTTTTGGGAGTCCATAAATACGGGGGGGGGGTATGGAGTTATATGGTTTTAATTTGTTAGTGATTTTCCACAGGCCAAGAAGTGACCTTTTTAAGGAGGCTGTGGAGTTTTCTAATTTGTGAGTTGGTGGGATTGTACTCGATAGGGAGGTAAGTGGCCTGATCTAACAATAGAGATTTCAGCTTATCTGTGTAATCCTTTTGGTTAAGCAATACTGTGGCATTCCCTTTGTCAGTTTTGGTGATTATTATTTTCTTGCTTTTCTTTAATTCTAATAGAGATTTAATTTCTTTACTGGGCATGTTGGTTTTAGGTGGTTTAACTTTGGTCAGAACACAAGCTACATCCAGTCTGATGTCATTGGCGATGTGGCTTGGAAATGTGTCGAATCCCGAATTCAATTCGTATCAGGATATCCTCAGAAGGTATTCTTCTGGGCGCAATGGCGAAGTTGTGGCAACGTGCGAGGGCATCGAGTGCTTCAGGTTTCACACTAAGTGACGACAGGTTAACTACCGTTTCGGTAGGAAGTTGCGGTTTCGAGATCGCGTCCTTTTTTAACTTTTCAAATTTTTTGATGTGTCGATCTCGTACTTTTTTAAATTCTTTCTCCGCTGCAGTGCACGAGATGTCGTATAAAATCGACCAAATTTCGTGCCTTAAGGTACTTGAAAAGTCATCTTTGAGTGCTTGTATAGCTGAGTTAGCTTCACTCAGGAAACGGTGAATGGCAGCAATTTGTTCTCTGAGTAAGGCTTGGCTGGCACAGTTATAAATACGAAGTGCCTTTTGCGAAGAGAAATGGTGCTTAAATTTCACACAGTTAGGGATTACCTGGTTATCCCGGCAGCGCTTCAGGAAGGCGAGACGATTCAGTTGTCTTGATAGCTTCAACTTTAATTTACCATAATGGCTTGCTTTACATGCGATAACATCTCCGTGGATAATCGTAATTCTTGTGGAAAGGCTTAGACGTTGGTTATGCATTTTCACTATATAATTTAAGGAAATTAACGTACTAGGATATACATTAAAATAAATTTTAATATATTTCAATATTTCAGCAACATCACGTGCCATTTTCAAGAACTTAAGTACAAGACACGCACACGCAGGCACAACAAAACAGTAAGTGAGGAAGAAGTAGGAAGCTATTATTTCTCCTAAAGCCCTGATTGTGCCCTCTAGCGGGTAATGTTGGTATTCTTGGGCGATTGGGCTGTAGGTCTTCTGATGTAGGTTTCTCAAATTTGAGGAAGCCTCATGCAGCCAAATTTGTTGAGGTTTGGATCGTTTCTTAGGGCTGAAGCTGATTCCATGAAAAGAAACGATCCAAACTTCAACAAATTTGGCTGCATGAGACTTCCTCAAATTTGGGAAACCTACATCAGAAGACCTTCAGCCCAATCGCCCAAGAATACCAACATTGCCTGCTAGAGGGCACAATCAGGACTTTTGGAGAAATAATAGCTTCCTACTTCTTCCTCACTTACTGTTTTGTTGTGCCTGCGTGCACGTGTCTTGTACTTAAGTTCTTGAAAATGGCAACATCTAAACCTTTCCACGAGAAGCACCATATATAAAAAGGGAAATAAAACTGAATGTGAGAATTACAGAGGTATTTCCCTACTGAGTGTTCCTGGCAAGATCTATGTAAGTATACTTGAGAAATGCTTGCGAAGAATTGTGGAAGAAAAGCTTGGTGAAGAACAAGCTGGATTCAGGCAAAATAGAGGCTGTCAGGATCAGATCTTCACTTTACAACAAACAGTTGAGAAAGCATGGGAATATAACAAAGATCTTTATTTAAGTTTTGTCGATCTGGAAAAGACATATGACAAGGTGCCAAGAGAGAAACTATTCAATACGCTACAATTAAATGGTGTCAATGGGACATTATATCAAGCAATACTTAGTCTTTATTTGAGTTGTAAGTCAGCAGTTAGAATTGAAGATAGTACAGGAAGATGGTTTAATGTTAAATCTGGTGTGAGACAAGGATGTACATTATCCCGTGTTATTCATTATCTATATGGATCACATTATGAAGGAAAGTGGTATGATTTTTAAATATTGTCATATAATATGTGCAGAAATTGGAAAAAGTAATCACCTGGGAAATTATTATTTTTTCAGATTGAACCAAAGAAAGGCTGAAATAACTTGTTTTACTTACTTATACACAGGTTCCAACCTCATTCAACTATAATTATGTGATGCACGAAAGCCCTGGCAGAAAATGAGACATCCTGTACATCGCGAACACTGTCTTCCATCGCAAATATTGGCCAAAAAAAAAGTTATAAATTATTTATTTAAATTATAAATATGTATTAAAAACTTGTCTATATCATCACTGTCATAAACATGTCAGCACACTTTATGCACGTAAAACAGATGAACCTCAGAAAACAAAAACAGCAACTCATGACTAAAGAAAATGTTGAATAGGATTGCTTCACACAACCAATCACAGCCACTAACGACTTCTGGTGCTTTTGTCTCAGTGCACATCCTGCCTCACCTTCTGGACTGTTTAACACCACTGGAACGCTAAGGATTTGACACCCTGCATTCCAGTGGTGTCAAACTAGGGTTACCATACGTCAGCATTTATGCGGACATTTCTGCATTTTGTAATGAAAATATCTGTCCGCATACATTTTCGAAAAACCCCATTTTGTCCATATTTCTTTGAGAGCATTTTAGATTTTTTCCCCAGGTGTTTCTCCTGTGTTGGTAACATTGCTCAAACAAGAATGCAGGAGGTTAGTTATATTATATTATAGAACAATTGAATCAGTAATCGAATCGAATTGCACTTTTAGGTATCCGCACTCGTTTTTTTTTTTCAACTTTTTGCTCTTTCTTGCTGGTGCTGGCATCACGTTAATGGTGTTACTACGTGCTTAGTTCTATGATAGTGGTGGTGTTTGAAAAGATGCAACAGTTTAATGAATTTTCCTGTTTTAAGTGGCTAGGTCTTAAAGAACTCTCCTTGGAAAGTGTAGAAGAATGTATACACTTGATGGAGCGTGGGGTGCAAGTTGATGCAAATGTTTTGACCAATTTTCCAACTTGAAGAGATTTATTGCTTCATATGATGGAAAAGAAGTGTCAAGTAAGAAAAAATGGTGTGACTACATTGAATTCTGCAAGAGTGAAGAACAGTACAATGAAATTGTAAAGATGGCTCAGTTTCTGTTTGTAATTCCAGTCACATTGCCAATGTTGAAATGGTTTTTTCATTAATTCAAGCTCAGTGGACCAAGGAAAGAAATAGACTTACCATAGAATCTGTGAAAGGACTTGCTATAGCTAAATTTAATTACAGACAGTTTACAAATAAAAAATATGTTCGACTATTTGTGTGAAAACAAAGAATTGCTGAAGAAAATTAGGTCTACTGAAAAATATGCATGGGCTGCAAAGTAATGTATGTAGTGTGATAAGTCTAATTCTTTTTTCATGTAGGCCTACATCTTGTTTCTTAAGACGTATGATGACACTTAAAATCTCATATTTTTGTGTGTTCTAATAGGCATACTCATCACATCTAATTAATGAAAGCTTACAAAGGTAAAGATTTCAAACATATGTATTTATTTTTGTGTTAGATGTTTGTGTCCGGAACGAGTTGGTCAGGCGATGCGGGTGTCAGCATTTTGGCATTTCAAAATATGGTAACCCTATGTCAAACAGACTTCTGCATGTCTGTTTAAAGGGTTCAAAGGTGTCTGCATTTGTTACTGCACACCTGGGCTATTAATGCGAAGGTGATGCAATGTTTATGTGTCAGACTGTCTTCTTCAATAAGCATTAGTATATTGTGTTTAATTTTAGGAATCACACGAAACCAGGAACCAATTACAGTAATCTTTAACAGGAATAAATGTAAAAATACAATATGGATGATATTGTACACCCAGCATATTCACCCCTGATATATATATGTATATGTTTAATAGTTTTAATGACTTAAAACACAGAGATAATTAAGAATAAAAGTTTAATAAGGACACAACTAGTTTCATTGGTAAGCCAACTTCATCAGGTGTCAAAGCACAAAGTTATATACAAAAAGACCGACAGAAACATTACACACTTACAACAACAGAGCTTTCAAAAACTGTAGTTAAGTTTGAATTGGAGGCCGCCAACACCAAATAGACTGGAATCTAACTTCTAATATTCACAAATGTTACGATGAACTTGAAAGACGTATCCTGGAGTCAAACGAAATCACCCTCAATTCTTCCCACATGAAGAGCAACCTTAGTTACAATTTTCCAGACTCTCATAGCTCTGCTATTCAGTATTGGCATTCTCACGAGATCACACGCATGCATATAAATGGAGCTAGAACTGAAGCGTGGAATCCAATTCAAACTTAACTACAGTTTTTGAACAGATTAACGTGTTGAACAGATTATTTTATTAATTACTAATAAAATAAAACTTGATGTTTCGACCCCTGTATCGAGGTCATCATCAGAAGAATACAAGTGTATAAGGAACCAAGCTACATGCTCTAGCCCTGTATACCGGTAAACTAAATCTACGTGATTAATTAATCCTTTTCCCTAGCCTGACCTCTTGTGATAAAAAATGAATAAATAAATAAATAAATAAAAATTAAAAAAAATAAAAAAACTTTTGTTATAAAAAATAAAAATAGGAAACTTTGTTTACATTTCTCTCGGTTCTAGTCATTCAATCTTTTTATAAATAAATAAATATATATATATATATATATATATATATATATATATATTTAAACAACAAATAGTTAAGTTAATAATGACCTGAGAGGTGAGAAGTATGTAGGAGGATATGAAAGAGTTACCGAAGAAGTGAAAAAGGAAAGTGAGAATGTGAAGTTTGTGAGTCTGCTACCATGCTATGATAGAGGCAAACTGACAAGAAGAGGAAAGATAGCTAATGAATCTATACGCAGATTATGCACAAGAAATATGTAGAATTTGAAGACCTGTGGCCCGAGTTTGATGGATGTAAAGATTTGTAGAATGTGGATGGACTGTACTTAAATGAATTTGGAGTTAGATGTCTAGAGAGAGTTTTGTTCACTGAGAGTGTGGTAGCACAAAGTCAGGAAAACTAAAGAAATTTGGCAGATGAGTGTGTGTGAAAGGTACTCATGGAGGAAATAAGTGTGAGAATGACCAACTAGTGCAGAATCTATTCTTTCAAGCAAAAATATTGAATAGGGTAGTCAATTCAGGAAGTAAAGGTGGTTGAGAGCCTACAGAGATGCTGTAGGAAGTGTCAGGAACAAGAGGAAGGGAGGAGTTTTTGGCATTGGTTAGTGAAACTTTGTCAAACGTTATAGGTGTTAGTGAGACTTGGCTAACAGCAGATGATATGGATACAGGAATAAAATGTAATGAATTTAGCATTTTCATGAAAGATAGAGTAGACAGGCGAGGTGATGGAGTATTGCTGATGATAACAGATGAATTGCAGAGAACAAGAGTAGGAGTCAGTTGTACAGATTGTAGTTCTTTTGAGTCACTTTGATGTGAGATTGAGGCCACTAGGACAAGATATAAAATATATCGCTGCTATAGGCCAGGGGGTTGCCAGTGATGATGACATGCATCAGTAGATTAGTACAATGAGTGCAAGTTGAGTAATTGATATGGGGGAACTTCAACTTTGGAGATATAGATTGGAAGATGGCAGGAGGGAAATGGAATTTATACACTTGCTGAGAGATAATTATTTGAAGCAGAATGTCATGGAGGGGACTTGGGGTACAGAAGACCTGTCCATAACCAAGGTGAATATCCCATTGATTGGAGAAAGTGTTTATTTGTTCTTGATTTGGGAGATAGCAAGGAGACTACAAGGCATACAGTTATGATACACTTAGGTGGCAGTTTGAAGTAGTACCCATGGCATAAAGATCTGCAAGGGATGTTCACAGTCCATGGGAGGAGGGGGATGGTCAAGGGATATCTGGAGGAAGCAGTATCACACTGTATACCCAAAGTCAGGAGGGCTACATGGATGAGTAATATCATTTAGTATGTGCTGCAAACAAAGAAAATGTTGTGGAAGCTATATATATATATATATATATATATATATATAAGGAGAAAGGTGAACAATTTACTTGCTCATGAACAGTACAAGGATCAGGAAAGAAATGTGAACCAGCATGATAAAGAAGGTAAAATGAGATTATGAGAAGAAATTTGCTGAACAGATGACAGAAAATCCCATGGAGCTTTTTTGTTATGTGACAAGTAGGAGGAAGCATGACTATGGAAGAATAACTTTAACGAGTGCAGATGGTAGAGAGGTAATAGAGGCAGATGAAATTGTTGAGCTACTGAGTGATCATTTTACAAGGGGATGTCATATTGTTATGAAAGAGGTGACATGGACTGATGTGAAAACAGAGGTTGAAGAATTGGAAGGGTGGGGGAGGGTTACTTAGTATATTGCAGAATCTGAATGCAAATACAGTTATGGATTGGATAGGATATTGGCCTGCTTTTTACGAGAATGTGGAGAAGAAACTGACAATGCCTTTGACTATGCTGTTTAATTTAAGTCTTGGTTCTGGCAAAGTCTCCAGACAGTGGAAGCAGAGGAAAATAATTCCTTTGCTTAAAGGAGGATGTAAGTCTGTGGTTTGCAAATTATAGACTAATTAGTACCTCAGAATGGGTGGTAAAAGTACTGGAAAAGTTGGTCAAAAAGAGAATTCAGGAATGGGTGGATAAAAATATAATACTCTTTGAGGGGCAGCATGGCTTTGTGAAGGGTTGGTCATCTTAGTAATCTGTTAACTTTTTATAATAGAGTGAAAGGGAATGGGTTCATGATGATACTGCTGGATTTTGCAAAGGCATTTGACAGGATACTATATGGAACTCTGTTATGCAAACTGTAACAAATGGGGGATGGATATGAAACTGGTGATATGGATAAAAGGGTGGCTGATGGAGCCCAATGCCAAAAAGTAATATATGGAGATGCAGAATCAAAATTCAAGTGACTGACTAGTGGTGTTGTAAAAATAATCATAATTTAAAATTCGGAATATTTTTACATATTGTTTATGTTAGTATGTTTATTAGTTTTGTTTTCATATCACGCATTGTCAGCACTTGCGATGTGCCTGTTATGGAAATTGTTTTGTCAAAAGTGATATGTAAAGCAGTTAAAAAGTTTAGGTACTTACCGGATTTAAATAGTTGTATTACTTTAAAAATTTTTATAGTAGTTTAAAATATTAAGTTTTATGTTTTATGAAGATATTCTCTTGTCGCTAATGGAAACAACCGTGTCAGCCATTATACAGTATTTAGTTTCTCGCTTGCCATTTTCAAGGAGTGCGCATGCTCGCTGAGAAGTTTGATGTGTGATTGACAGCTGACAAGGAAAGTGTTCGGTATCTGAATTACAGAAATAAACGAGAGCATTCGGAAGGAATTTAGAACACAGGCCTGCAGATATCTAGATTCGGAGGAATTTGAGTTTTTTTATGTGACAGTCGGAAGAAAATTAATAGCATATTCCGAAAAGGGGATCGTGGAACTATCAAGTTTAAAGTGGAATAAGTATTGATAAATAAAAGGGAAATATTGCTTTAGGCATTTTAAAAGGAATATTGGAGGAAACGCTAATTGAGAGATTTATAGTTGGTTCTGAAAAGGGAATCGTAGAACTGTAAGTTTTTTTTAAAGTGGAAGAGACTGTCAATAAGCATAAGTGAATAAAAGAAGAAGTTGCTATTTACATTCTAAAGGAATGTTCGTGGAAACGCTAATTGAGAAGATTCATCTGTATTAAGGATGCCGGATCTAACTATATTTCTACTAAAAAGAGACAGAATTGAGTCAGGAAGAATTAAATGTGTGCTACATGAGTGAAGAAAAAGGAGCCTGTGAAAATGAAGAATAAAGTCATATCTTCGGAAAAGGGCCTTGACAGAAAGAGAAACTGGCTATGAACATTTTGTCATTGTGCAAACAAAGTGTTTAAAAGGCCTTGGATCCAATTAATTTGTAGTTAGTTATGTAATATTTGTTTGAAGTGTATATATATATTTTTTTGTTATATTAAATGTGTTTATTTTGTATTTTGGTCTTGAGTCAGTGATTTATTTGGATTCTGAAAGAAATAGTAAAAAAGAGGTCATTGCACCAATCGGAGTGAACCCTTGTGCATATATAGGTACACTCGGAATTAAAAAAATAATTGTTAGAAACAGAGATCATCTCTATGGTAGGATTAATATTATGATAATATCCTTTCTATATAAACATCCTTAAATTAACAGTGTGCTTTAAGGCTCTCTGTTTGGACCATTGCTGTTTAATTTGTTCATATATAATATAGGGAATAATATTAAGGGAGATATTCAGTTGTTTACTGATGATGCAAAGTTAGGGGTAATAGTTGATCTTGGTGATGTAGAAAGCTTGCAAAATGATTTTTAAATAGGCTGATGATATAGGCAAAACATAATGGATGTCAATTTAATGTGGAAAAGTGTAAAGTCATGCATTTTGGGATACAAAGATAGCTGTATACCACATTGATGAAACTAGGGATTTGAGTGTATTAATAGATGGAGAGCTGAAGTTTATAGGGCATATTGCTGTAGTAGCCAGGATAGCTCATAGAATTACTTGGTTATTGAAGAACACACTAATAAGCAGAGATAAGGGAGTTATCATTTCTCTTTTTATTGTTTCTTGATATGACAACATCTGGATTACTTTGCTCAGGTGTGGTTACCTGGGTTTCTTGGGGGATGAGAATGTGGTTGAGAGGATCCAGAGGTGGGTGGTCTGTGGAATGTTTCCTATGAGGATAGATTGAGGGTTTGATATAGGATTAATGCAGGGGAAAATGTTTCAGTGCTTACTAGAGGGGGCAGAATAAGAAGTCATCCATGGAAGTTGAGTAAGAATGTGGTTAATAAGATTAGAGGATTAAATTTTTTGCTTGGCGAGTAGTGAATGAATGGAATGGTTTGTCTGAGTCAATTGTGAGTGCTTTGTCTGTGAATGGTTTCAAGGAGAGGTACGATAGTTATTCTGTTGATAGTTTGGGGTCTCCCACAATGAGTCTTAGGACCCCCATGGATGTGCTCATGCAACAGTAATAATAAGTTTGTTGATAATAGTTTGAATGTCTGTCTACAGTTAATCCTTACTGTGGCATACTTTGATAATCAAAGGAATAGTTCCTTATTGTAGAAAGTGTAATATAGCGAATTTACCTTTAAAATGGCATTATTGAATATGGTCCCAAGATTTCTCAGTAGTTATAGTGAGTAAATATGAAGCTGTTTGCTATAATAAAAGATGGCTGAATGTGATTTGAGGAATAGTTAAATTTCCTGTAATATTGCTTGTGAATATTAATAGTTTCATATCTTCCTTAAAATTGGGTACAAATAAACATTAAAATAGTTTATTTTTCACCAGAAGTTCTTGATTTAATATGAGGAATTGAAATTTTTGTTTCTGATACTACTCAAATGCATGCACATGAAATATAACGGGAATTTAATTGTTTTCTTTTTGTCGCATGTTTATGTGCTGAAGAATTGTTTTCTGAGGATGGGGATATTTTATACATATTAATGAAATTACTGCCAAAATGTAATTCTACTATGAAACTTTTTTTTTTCCAGAAAAGTAATGGTGAGCCATTTGCTAATAGTGATGCTGCATTTACCTTGGCATATGCAATAATTATGTTGAATGTGGATCAGCATAATTATAATGTAAAAAAGCAGAACAATCCTATGACTGTAGAGGTATTTGAATAATTGGTCTTTAAGTAAATATATACATATTTTAATGATTGATCTTTAATATATATATATATATATATATATATATATATATATATATATATATATATCTTCTTCCTAACATGGAATATAGGCCATGTGGCCTGTTCCGGTCTCATGCCATCTCTTTCTTGGTCTTCCGATTCTTCTTTTTCCACTTATTTTGTATCTGTATAATATTTTTGGTAGTCTGCTGTTGTCCATTCGATTTAAATGTTCTAGCCATTTTTGTTTATACTGTCTTATGTAGTAATTAATTGGTTTGATTTTTAGGGATTGTAAGATTTCTTCATTTGTTTTGTGGTCCCACTTGGTATATCTAGCTGTTTTTCTGAGGAACTTCATTTCTGCTGTTTGAATTCGTTTTTCATCTTTCCTTTTCATGGTCCATGTTTCGCTTCCGTATAGTAGAGTTGGTTTTGACAAGACATTATATAGTCTGATTCTAGTGTGTTTTTGTACCAGGGATGGCTTAAATATACTGTTTATTATGCCATTTACTTTGACAAAGTTTGATATTTTAGTGTCTATGTCTTTTTCTTCTTCGTATGATAGATCACATCCCAAGTATCTGAAAGTGTTTACTTGTTCTAGTATTTTATTATCTATCACTATTTTACTTCTTATTGGGTTTTCTCCTTTGAATGCCATTATTTTTGTTTTTTCTTTGGATATTGTCATATTATATTGCTTTGAGATATCATTTAATGATTTTAATGATCTTTGTAAGTCATCTTCTGATGTAGCTAATACTATTTGATCATCTGCAAATAGTAGTGTATCTATCTTCATTTGCGGGGTCATTTGTATACCAAATGGGTTATGCTGTTTCCAGATTGTTAATATTTCATTTATATATATATTGAAAAGCAGAGGTGAGAGGGTACATCCTTGTCGTACTCCTCTTGATATATCTTTCCATTCTGAGGTGTGTTCTAATTTAACTGCTATTTTATTTCCTGTATATATTTCTTGAATAGATTGTAAAAGTTGGTTTGGTATGTTTAAATTGGTTAATATTTTAAACAATTTTTGTCGACTAATTTTGTCAAAAGCTTTTTCATAATCATTAAATGCCACATGTGTTTCTTTTTGAAATTCTCTTCTCTTTTCTATTAATAATTTTAAAGTAAAAATTGGATCTATGCAGGATCGGCCTTTTCGGAAGCCATTTTGTTCTTCTAGTAATTTGTTTTCTACAATGCTGCTTAGTTTCTCTTTTAATATTCCTGCATATATTTTATATCCTGTATTCAGCAGGCTAATTCCCCTATAATTATTGCAATTGTCTTTATTTCCTTTTTTATAGATTGGGATGACCAGTGCTTTTTTCCAAGAGTTAGGGGTTTTTCCGGACATCCAAACCATATTAAAAAATTTCAAAAGTCTTTCATTAAATTTTTCACCTGCATTTTTGTAGAGTTCTATATTTATATTGTCTTCTCCTGGCGTTTTCCTATTTTTCATCTTCTTTATTATATTTTTCAGTTCTAACATTGTGATATTTTCTATTAGGTCATTCTTTGTCTTATAAAATTTTAATTCATTGTTCTCATCTGTCCAGAGATTTTGGAAATAGGTCACCCATTTTTCTAAATCTATTGTTTGGATTTTTATCTTTTCTTTTATTTCTTTATTCATGTATTTTATTACTTTATAGGTTTTGGGTTGTGGCTTAAATAAATCCTTTTCTAGTTCTGTTACGAAATTGTTCCATCTTTCTCTATGTTTTTTCCTTACTTCTCGTTTTGCAATTGCACTATTTCTTTTATACTCTATTTCTGCTTCTATTGTTTTGGAATTTAGCCATTTCTGGTAACTGTCCTTTTTGGTTTTTATTATATTTTCTATTTCTTTGTTCCAGTCTCGTAGTCCTCTTTTTCTAATCCATTTGTGCTTTATTCCTAAGGTTTCTGTTGCTGCTTTTGTGAGAATTTGTTTCAAATTTTCCCATTCATCTTCTATGTCCCTTGATTCATGTGTGGTTTCTGTTTTTAAGTTTGTGCATTTTTGATATTGTAGTCTAACTTGAGGATCCTGTAATGAAGAAATTTTGTAGCTTGGCTGGTAAGAATTTTCAATTCTATGTGTTTTTAGCCACTTTGGTTTAAAACGAATTTTTGCTGATACCATATAATGATCAGAGTTTAATTCAAAGCCTCGATATGCTCTTACGTCTAAAATTAACTCCGCTAATTTAAAATTTGTGATAACGTAGTCGATTACTGATTTGTATCCTCTGGCTGACCAAGTATATTTATGTATTTCCTTGTGTTTAAACATTGAATTCATTATTCTCATATTATTATAAATGACAAAATCGCGCAATCTGCGACCATTTTGATTACATGTATCTTCGCCAAATTTACCTATGTTTGTTTTATATTTTTTGTTTCCTATTCTGGCATTTAAATCTCCTGCTAGCAGTAAATAGTCAGTTTTGTTTGTTTTATCTATGGCATTCTGTAATTCTTTATAAAATATATTACTGTCTTCTTCTTTTCCCTCTTCTGGTGAAGAAGAGGGAAATATATATATATATAATATATATATATACACACATCACAGTAAAACCCCTTTTTTTTACGCTTTTCAGGGGACTGATGGAAAAAAGTGTAAATAGCAGGAAATGTAAAAAAACATTAAAAAAAGGCTAAAAGATGACTTACTAGTATGTGAGTCTACATACTAGATTACAAAATTTAATAACTGAAAATAAATGAATTTACAATCACTTACATTTATCTATTTAAAAAAATCTTTAATTGTTGATTGTTTTTGCTTTTCTTTTTTTTTTTGACATAGCGCCAGATTGCTTTGCATTGAGTTCAATGCTTGACCTGTTTTTTACTATTGTGTTCAAAGTGGACAGGGAGAGTCAAAGATCTTTTGCTAAATACGCATGTGTTCCAGCATGCCAAGCTACATGTTGCAGAATTGCCATCTTTTCTTCTACGGAAATACATTTTGTCTTTTTTCTCCATGTTACTAACATGGATAATCCACCACCGCAACTTTCACACACTAAATTACATAGCAGGAATTCTGCAATATCAATTCGTACTGTGATTGAAAAATCACGGTATTGCTCATCACTGCATTACTGCTGCAAGCATGCAAGTCACGAAAGCAATGCCATCTGGCAACAGAAATGCTCAGATTTCCGCAGAAATCGATTTGAAATTCAGTATTGCCACCCGAGAAAAAAACGCAAATCACAAGAAATAACATCCACATCAAGTTGTTAATGGCGGGAAAACAATATATCGTAAGAATAGGCCTTAAGATGGGACCAACGGAAAATGACATAAATGGCAGGAAAACGTAAATTGCGGGAACATAAAAACGGGGTTTTATTGTATATGTATTTCTTGTAGTAAGCATTACAATTGCTCAGGCTTGGTATACTAATATTGACTTGATGGCACATAAATGGATTGACATGCTTAATGGAGCTCTTGAATTTATAATCTGAAGTTCACATTCAAAATACTTATATTATTCAAGTCTGAATAATATATATTTTTATATAATATATAATAAAATATCTGATTTGCTCATTAGAAGTCAAAATTATTTGTTCCACAAATTATCTAGGCTCAAATGAAGGTAGATGCCTAATTTCTGTCAATAGTTTTCCTTAAAATTAACCTGTCATCTGTTAGGGCTTCAATATTGTCATATCTTATATTTCAGTCTTCTAAGGCACTTCTTACTGTATCAATCCATTCAGATCTTGGTCTTCCTTGGGGTCTTTTCCTGCTATCCTGGCAAAGAACACTTGTTTTAATTAAATGTTTTCTTCATTCTGTGTAAGTGATGACCATAGATCAGCTGTGATCACACATTCCTGAAAGCTAACAATGTCAAGTTCTTTCTTAATATTCTTGTTTTAATATGATTCTTCCACTGATGCTAACTGTTTGCTTCCCTAGTCTTTTTCAGAAATCTTGTATCTATGGTCTCCAGTCTTTGTTCAAGTGTTTCATTTCCATTCCTCTCTCATATCTATAAGTTAAAAAATTGGTTTCAACACTGTCTTATATACATCTAGTTTAGTGTTTTGGTTAATTTCTATCTTATTCCTTGTAAATTTCTTCAGTTGACTTCTAATCATACAAGTTTTGTTAATTCTGTTGTTGATTTCCATATTTAGTTTGCCATATTCACTAAAACTGTGCCTAAATAACTGAAATGTTTTACTTGTTCTATAGGTTCTCCTTCCAGGAGACAGTTGACGTTTTCTCTTTTCATAGTCTGTCTTTTTATTGCTAATTTTCATATCAAATTTATTATAGCAGTTATTCAATGTGGTTATAGAATTCTGCAGACCTTGTACTGGTTTATTTAAGAGTATAACATCATCAATTTAATATTTCCAATTTAGATATCAGGTTAAATGTCACTTTCCTTTATAATATGAATATAAGGATGATGTCCACAATGAAAGTTATAAGCAGCAGGCTAGAATAGTTGCAACTGTTGTACGGAAAGCAAAGTCTGAGTATGAAAAGAAACTGGCTCTGCATGCTAAAGACACCCTCAAGAATTCTATCGATATGCTGCAAGTAAAAGAAAGAATGAATATGAAAGAATAATTCTTCTAAATTCAGGCATGAGGGTTATAGATGCAGAAGAATTGTTCAACTAATGAGAGCCCATTTTGTTAAAACCTATCAACTTGGTGTATGCAACATTGAGCTCATTGCTATCTCTTCACTGGATGAAGAAACTCAGGTGTATGAGGATGTGGTATTAGAGCTGTTGCACAAACTGAATAAGAATTCAGCAATAGGGACTGATGGGATATCAGCGCGTGTGCTAAAAGAGTGTTCAACTGAACTG
This sequence comes from Typopeltis vanoorti, assembly GCF_054136105.1. NCBI lineage: Eukaryota > Metazoa > Arthropoda > Arachnida > Uropygi > Thelyphonidae > Typopeltis > Typopeltis vanoorti. The sequence goes on along the minus strand of NC_143562.1, from coordinate 30,344,621 downwards.
GCTATTCCTTTGACCAGGCTGTTTAATACGAGTCTCAGAACAGGGAAGATTCTGCTGGAATGGAAAGAATGTATCTAACTATTGACCAATTAGTATCTCAGGAGTGGTGGTGAAGATTTTGAAAAAAATGGTTAGGGTTCACATTCAGAAATGTTTTGACAGTGAATCTCTCCTTTGCAATGAGCAACATGAGTTTACTAAGTGAAGGTCATGTTTTAGCAACTTGCTCACATTCTATAACAATGTTACCATTGTTATAGAATGTGACAAGGGAAATGGATACAACTAGACAAGGGAAATGGATACACCATGATACTTTTGTATTTTGCTAAGGCTTTTGGCAGAATACAGCATGGTAGCCTGTTGCATTAATTGGAGAATATGGGTATGGATTATGGAATATTAGCATGGATGGCTGAATTACAAACATCAAAAAGTAGTATACGTGGAATGCGAGTCCGCAAGGTTTAAGGTAACAAGTGGTATACCACAAAGTTCAGTGCTGGTCCACTGTTATCCAAGGATTTGACCAGCAACATACAGCTATTTGCTGATGATGCAAAGATAGGTAAGGTAATCAGGAATCCTGCTGATATGCAGTACTTGCAGAATGATTTGAATAGGCTGGAATTATGGGCATGGGAAAAGATATCAGTTCAATGTCAGTAAATGTAGTCGTTCACTTCAGTGTGATTAGATATCCAGTGTCGTATTATATTGGTGGGATTATGCTTGAAGAACCTGATGAGGCTAGGGATCTTGGAGTGTTAGTAGATAGGAAGTTGAAGTTCAGGAGCCATGTGACAAAGATTGCAAATACAACTCAAAAGATAATTGCAATACTGAAACAACCATTCATGTAAAGATAAGGATGTCATTTTGCCTCTTCACAAGGCCTTGATAAGACCTCACTTGAACTATTCTGTGCAGGTCTGGTCTCCTGGTTTTCATTGTGATTTTGGTAAATTGGAGAATGGAGAATGCAAAGGAGAATGTTAAAAATGATATCAGGATTGTGGAATACTGATTATAAAGACAGATTGAGAATATGTTGACTGCAGAAACTGTCAAACAGGAGAAAGAGGGGGTGATATGATTGAGACTTACAAACTTCTGAAAGGGTCATACATGATTTCGTTTGATGGAAGTTTTCAATTTATGGAGGGTGGGGAGAGGACATCCTTGGAAGCTAAGAATGAATGCCACTAAGAAGGGGGGGATGAGGGCTAGATTTTTCTCTCATAGGGTGGTGCATAATTGGAATGAATTGGCATTGGATGTTGTGTGTGTGTGTGTGTGAGCAGCGTCAATGAATTCAAGAATAAGTATGATAGCTAGTATGTGGCCTCTCTCAATGAGTCTCTGACTCCCTGGAGGTCTGTCTTAATAATAATAATATAGATGATAAATAACAGTGATGATAATATTAACCCTTTTCTCACACCTGATTTAATATCCAGCTATTTTCTTTTACCACTTTCCATTCTAATTGCTAACTTAGAAATCAAATATAGTCTATATGTTTTTTGATATAATATCCAATTTAAATCATGGTATTTTGACATATTTTTTTGCATGGCACCTAGGCATATGTTTTTTCCACATTCTTAATCTTAAATGCAAATCTTTCTTATATTCCCATGATTTTTCATGGGAATACAACAAGGATTTTTTGTTACGATTTTCACTTCAGATTTGTATTTAAGATTAAGGATCTGATTTTCACTTTAAGACATCTGATTCTGACTACCTCTGTAACAAACTGGCCTAAACCCTTCTCCAAGTTTTCTCAAACACAGTTTTTCTTGACCTTTTCTCAAGTATGATTGCTTAAGTCTTATTAGGAACACTCAGTAGAGAAATTTCCTCTCTAAATCTCACATTCAGTTTCTTTCCCTTCAATATCTGAAATTTGATCCTTTGACCATGCCTTCTGAATTATGTAGTAGCTATTGTAAATCTTTTATACCTCCATATTTGAGTATTTTTGGTTGCATATCATTTACTGCAGCTGCATCTTTCATTTCCTTCACTTCCTCTAAAATATCTCCACCAATCTTATACTCTGCATCCTATCTTTGTTTCCCAAATTTTGAAACCTTACACTTTGGAATATTAAACTGATATCCTCACACACTCAGACAGTCTGTTTAGGTCATCCTCTTGCAGAGCTACAACATTTGCTCAACCTCTCATAACTCCTCAGTTTTGCATCATTTTCAAACAGCTGTATATCACCATTTAATCCAATGTCATTTACATATAAATTTAACAACAATGCCCCCCCCCCCATGGTCCCTAGGGCATGCCACTAGTGACTTTCCTCTTCTGGGATATCACTCTCCCATACACAACCTGCTGATACCTATCAGACAGCCAATCCAATTTAGTGCACTAATCTACTATCCAACCCCATCTGTTTTAATTTTACTACTAGTTTGTCATGTGGCAATCTATTGAAAGCTTTTGCAAAATCTAAATATACTACTGTATATGCATCTCCCTTTGCCTAATGTATTCATCACCTTGTTATAATAAGTAAGCATATTGCTAAAATATGATCTTCCTTTAGCAAACCCAAGCTGTCCATTAAAGAGAATTCTACTGCTGCTCTCAACCCAGTTCTGAATCCTTGTCCTCACTAACTTCTCCAACACCTTGACCACAACTCCAGACAAGCAGATTGGCCTATAATCTTATCCATAGTCTTATCACCTCTTTATGAAGAGTGATATACCATCAAGTCTCATGGCCTTGACATCAAGTTTACCCAATTCTTCATATATCTCCTACTCACTCACCATCATCGGTTCCTCCCCCATTCTAACTGCTCTCAAGTTCTGTTATGTTACAATCACAAGAATGGAATACTTTAATGAACTCTCATTTGACACTTCTACTATATCCTCCTCTGTGTTTATCATTCTCCCATTATCACTGACCAACATCTTCCTTCTACTGGCCATATATTGAAAAACTCCATCGAGTTTCTTTTAGCATCATTTGTTAACTGCTGCTCATACACTTTTGCTACCCTTACTAAGTGAGTCACCTACCTTGCTTGCTCCTTGCACTCCTCATGTAACTGATTAACTCTATTCATCTTGTACCACCTCCACAATGCTTTTTTCCTTCCAGATGGCATGCTTCACCTCTTCAGTCATCCATTTTACATCTACCTTATTTAATCTCCTGATGTTTGGAATACACTCAGTCATTGCCTCTGCCAGATACTTCCTGAGTAGAGACCAAGCAGCATTGATTTCCTTCCCATACAATTCCTCATTCCATGATGTTGCTGCAAGCTGTCTCCTGAGTTTGCCATAATCACCTGCCCTATAGTGCCCTTTCTATACCCATATAACCCTTTCTTCAAAAGTCCTTATATTACTCCATGGTCAATTTCATCAGGTGATTACTTCTTGGTTACTTTCACTAACTTGAGGAAGACGTGACACTTCATTTACAACAATATCTTCTGATGAGATAATCAAGTCAAGATCGTCGATCCACATGTGGCCTCTGTTACGTACTGCTTAAGGCAGTATGTATTATATAAGAAATTTATAATATATAAGAAATTCATTCTCTTTGGTTCCTGATGTTGTCTCTTCATTCCAGTCTATACTACCATAATTGAAATCATCCATAATGATCACCCTTTTCTTATTCGTCAGACCAATTTGTCTAAACATTTCCTTCTGCATTACCAGGTCTATAGCAGCACCCTACTAAACATTTCATTCTGTTCACCACCACTTCACGCTATACTGCTTCAAAACCAATGTCAATATTTGCTCCTTGCATCTCCATCCTAGATGGGCCCAACTCCTCTGTTATCATCAATAACACTCCTCCTCCCTTTTTTCTTTGTATGTGTTCACAAAAGACTACATATCCTTCCATCTCTATTCATGTCAGAATATCATCCTCTTTCAACTATGTCTCACTTATACCCACAATTTTATAGCTTCATTTCCCTTGTTTCGAATGCTAGAAACATTCGAATGTAAGGACATTACTCCTTACAGTCTTCTTGTTACCAGTCAAATCATTCATAACAATTTCCACTACTAACTCTTTTGCTCACAATAGTGGGAGTTGTTATAGAAATATACAAGCTAGCTCATTTCTATTTCTATAACAACTCCCACTATTCCCACTTCTCAGATATCACTTCTCCACGCTCACTGTCCATTCTTGCCTATCATCACTGATATTACATCCCTCCCCAGACCTAAATGTCATCCTACATCCGTGACTATCTTAATCCTTTCACACATTTACTCCTGAAACCATCATTTACATTTTTTACGCAGTGTCCCTTCTGTCCACCCTGACCTCTCCTGTTTCCTTGTCTACAGATCTTCTCTCTCTCTCATTCTCTTCACTCATGTCGCTCACCTCTCCATTCACAAACTTGCCTACCTTACTCTCCTGCTCTTCCACAACAGCTCTTACTTCCTTGGGTCTTATATTCACTTTGATCAATTCTTTCTTGTAGCAACAGTTTCTCCAACTGTTGACATTGCACCAAATCTATTCAAATGCAGTCCATCTCTTTTATATGGTTCTGTCCACCCCTCAAATGCATCTCACACATTCACAAAATGAACATCTTTCTCCTCACATAACTGCTAGCATACCATTCATAATCTTTGCTCGCCTTCTCAACTCATTATCATACCTGGGCAACATGCTGTGACTACCTTACTTACCATGCTGTTATCTTTTACTCTCCTTAGCAGCTCATGACATTGCTCCTTACATTCTTCTTGTTACCAGTCAAATCATTCATAACAATTACCACTACTAACTCTTTTGCTCGCATACTTCTCTTATCCAATGCTTCAACCATCTCTCTCATTCTACACCAGAAAACAGATCTTGTGCATCTTTTTACTCATCACACCTGTTATCATCAAATCTCTGTACTTTGCCACTCTCAAATCATTCAATATTTTTTTCAAATCTTTTGTCCCATTCTTCCTCACATTCCCATGCATATCTGTAACTCTCCTCAGTTCATTTCCTGTAGGTGTAATCTCTTTCCTCATCTTTACCAACTTTGTTTACATATCTTGAATTAGTTTTTCAGTGCCATTTAAGCAAATCACATTTTCACTACCTTGCCCATCCGCTGTCTCACCAATCAACATTGCTAACTCTTTGCCACTTTCGTCTGCTGTCTTGCAGACTGCTGAAGCATTCAACCATACTATCAACTCCGCTTACTCCCATAGCTACATCAATCTTTTGTCTGCTACTGCTTACGTTCAATCTCTCATAATCCATAAGTATGCTACACTTCTTAGTCTTTCATCTCTTCTAATGATTCTCTTCACATAAATATCTTCAATCTCTCTCCTCAAGCATATACTACTGCATACACGACATCTCACCATTTTTGAAAAATCCATGCCGCTTGCATTCATCTTTTGTGCTGTCTTACATTTCACCTCCATTTTACTCATGTTCAAAGCTGCACACAAGAAACACAAAGAAGTTTAATAAATACAGAATTATAACTACACCAAACACTGCTTACTGATTACAACTGTCATACAACAATATTTAAAAAATTAATTATCGCTATTGCCATACACAATTTTAAAATTTAAACTTATCGTTTCACAGAGATTTTGATAAACACAGCTTCCTCTTCGCCACCTGTACACTTGTTCTTCTTGTTATTATAAAATGCAAGGATGTCCTGCCTTTAAGTGTCACACCAAGCATATTCCTTATCATTCTTCTCTGGGTAACTTTGAATTTTTATTTTTTTTTAAAGTTCCAGGTTTTGCTGCCATAAATAATTACAGGTAAGACACACTGATTGAAAGCTTTGCACTTCAAATAATGGGAATATCACCCTTGAAAATATCTTCCATCTTCCCAAAAGACATCCAACCTAGCTGTATTCTTCTTTTTATTTCTTCTGTTTGTCCATCTTTAATTTCATAATTTGTCCCAAATAAACATATACTATCTACCAATAATTGTCTGGACACCCCTGTTAATTGAAGTTATGGAACATTTCAGATTTGTTAATAACATAAAAACCAGTGTACAGATAGTAGGAAGTAGTATTATATCATAGCAGGTGGTATGGCAACACGCCATGAACTCTGTGACTTTGATAGAGGTGTCATCACGGGTGGTCACATTGGTGACATGTCCATACCTGCTATTGCCACTCAATTGGAACATCCAAATCAATGGTCGGTGATGTGATCAACAAATGGAGATTGATCACATCACCGACCGTTGTCGGTGATGTGATCAATCTCCATTTGTTCTGGCATCACTAGTACAGTAAAACACCAAGGGTGGCCTCCGAAAATGACTGACAGGGACAGGAGGGTGTTAAAACCAGGTGGCATGCAAAAACTGGCTACAATTGGTACAGACCATCCATAATTAGTTCCAAAGCACCAGTGCGCACTAATACTACATGAAAAGAACTCCATTTACTGGGATTCCACAGAAGAGCAGCGGCACACAAGCTTGAGCATCACAACAATGAACAAGGTGGCTCGCCTGGCCTGATGCAAAGAGCATGTGAACTGGACAGTTGACCAGTGGAAAACGGTACTCTGGAGTGATGAATCAAGGTTCACCTGTTTCCAGTCTGATGGCAGGGTGTGGAGGCAGCCTAGTGAATGCTTGTTACCACAGTGTCTTGTACCCATAGTAAAGTTTGGTGGTGGTGGAGGAGTAATGGTATGGAGTGCATTTAGTTGGTTTGGAGTGGGACCACTGGTCATTGCCCATGGTTCCATGAAGACAGTTCAGTACCTTGATATTCTGAATAATCCAGTGTTGCCTACACTGTGGAGTTTTTATGGAACAGAATGGCAATGTCCTATTAGGGTTCGCCTGCTGGTATCAATTGTAAATTGCTAAAGTGTCTGGACAATTACTGGTAGATGATGTATGAATCTTCCAGTAAAATTCTGTTTTGTTTTAAATTGTCATTCATCATTACTTTTGTTTTGTTTAAATTCATCTTCAATCTAATTTGACTGGACACTGTTAAAGCAGGAAACAGGAAAATTTTCACTTTTCCTATTTCCTGCTTTAACAGTGATTCTAGGATAGCTGAGGTTTTGATGGAGTCAAATACTTTTTCAAAAGTCCACAAAGGCAAAACAAAAATGTATATTATATTCATTTGTCTTTTCTGTAGTTTGCTTAAGAGTATGGATGTGATCAGTGGTATTGCAATTATGTCTAACCCAGCTTGCTCCTCTGATTGCATATATCTAAGCTGTTGCATCATTCTTATTAATCACTTTGTAAATGTTGTGTATACTGCTGGTAATAAACTAATGGGTCTGTAATTTTTAATTTTTTTTTTTTCACTTTTTAAAAAAACATTTTTATAAAGAATTATTATTAATTCATTGTTCCATGCTTCTGTGATTTTTCTCTGTTTTAAACAAAGTGTGAAGAGAGTTGTCAAGTAGTCAGTCTCTTCCTTCCCTCCAGATTCCAACAATTCCACTTGAATCCCATCTTCTCCTGGAGTTCCTCACTGCTTCATTGTTTTCAAAGCTGCTTCTTCTCTCATAATTTTTGACATGCCCAATTGACAACTTTTCTTGAACCTGATCATGTCTAAATTTCTTTTTTTATCACTGTGAAGTTCTTTATAAACTTCTTTAACACATTCGCTGCCACGCTCCTTGGGCATAGTTTGTTACCGCACACCAAGCACTTTCACTCCTTCAAGGTCAGTACGAGTAATCTCGTAGCCGCACGGTAATCGACATACAAGTATATTCGTAGTTGGCTTGTGAGGCTCATATACCAACTATGAGTATACTCGTAGTTGGCAGCGAACATGTTAATTCTATTTAGTATTCTAATTCTCTTTCTGATTAGTTTGTCATCCTTTCCCATTAGAGTGACAATTTCTTTTTTTTTTTCCCTATTTGCCACAAACCTGATATTTATTTTGTGTTCTTGTCAAATTTTCCCATGACTTGTTTAGCTAGTTTTACACAGTATTTTGCTTTCTTACATTTTTCTCTGTATTCTCTTAGAGCACAACCTGTTGGAGCTTTTGATGTTTTCTTCTTTTCCTTGACTGCCTCTTTAAATGCTTAAAGTCCACTGTGAAGTTCTGATTTTTCTATCTTTGTGGATAATCTCACCACATTCCTCTTAAAGTAAATCAGTTAATGTTTTCTTCATGGTGTGTCACTGAATCTCCAAGGTCCGGTTCTTGTTTTCAAACTCTTTCATTTTTTCTTGAATCATTGAATAATGATTACCTCAGAAATCTACTTAACTTTGATTCTTTTTAAAACTTTCTTACACACCTTTCTTTTCAGTATGATATTCAATTTTATCCTGCTCAAAGCTAAATAGTGATTACTTGATTATGTGTCCTGAACCAGCATGAAGATATTGCCATCAACAATAATGACTATTCCATGTTCTGAAAAGGACCAGCAGGTGCTTATCATTATTATTAGCTTTGCTCCTTTCTTCAAATATTTCTTAAACATGTCTATATATCTGGTAATGAATTCTTGCTGTGCTCTTTATATCTCCAACAAGGACCAACTTTTCCTTTCACATCACTCTGCTTGATATTGCTTATCATTCAAGGAGATTACCCTTGTATTTAGTGTTGAATAGTATCATATAGTATAGTATCATATGGTATAGTTATAGCTATTCCTTCTTTTCTCTTATCTTAGGTAAATCTCACCTGTTTATGTCGTCTTTTTTTTTTTTTTTTTTTGGTAACAAACACGTTATATTATTCTTGTATATTTCCAGTTCTATTAGTTTCATTTTTTTTCTGTTGATGCTTATATGGTGATGGTGCCAGTCTGGAACTCTCTGATGTTGAGGATTTATTTGTTCCAGTCGCCAACATCGTTTGATGTCTGAAATTAATTAGAATTCTGCAATGGCCTAGTTTTTCTTGGTTAGCTGGATAGTTAGATATTCATATGTTTATCTAGCCCAGAACAGTCTTTTGCATAACACAATCCCACAGGCATAATACAGTATGGTAATACAGTAACAAAAAAAAAAAAACAACAGCTGAACAGCACATCTCATAGTGTGTATTGAAGGGGGTGTAAAAGTTCAGTACTGTTTTTTTTTTGTGCCATACCATATTAGCATTATTTATGCAAAGTGCTGCTACTAAAATAATAGACATCGATTATTTTCGAATAGACTCATAATGCTCACAGACTACCTTTATTTCAGGCACAATCCCAATATTGCATACTTTCCATCTGTGATGGTATTGGTGAAATAGCTTTTTTAGTTGTGGAGCATTGTCATTTTATCAAGTCAGATATCTTACTGTGATTAGTCATGTGATAATTTAATATAATCTTTCAGTTTGAGATTCTGTATGCATTCTTTTGTGTGTGTGCTGCTACTCAGCATAGCACAAATGGTGATATTTTGATTCATATTAGAAGTTAGAAAACAGTTGAATAGTAAACCACAGCTTGTAACCAGCTGATATTTGCAATGTATGTACAAGTATCATCAGAACTTTCAATGTGTGAATAGGTAACATCATCATAAAAAAAAACTAGATCTCTAAAACAAACTTAATGTTGCATTTTCCAGCCTGTTTGGTTTGCTGAGTGGATAGCTACCTCTTCCTTTTGGACCATTAATGAGCTGGTGATGTGCAACATATAACCTCTCCCAGCAAAGTCAACCCTGCCTTCCTGTTTGGCTTATTTCCACAAATGAGACTCTGGTGAAGAGAGTATTGCCACCTTAAAAGCATAACTTCCCTTGTTGAAGGAAATGCCAAATGAGTCTCTAGGTGATAACTGGCTTTCATTACCTACTGAAACACCATTACCCTGTTTATTGGAAGTATGAAGTGTCTATTGCCATGTTTTGTCTCTAGAGTAGGATCTCTGGTTTTTGTTTCCTCTCTTCTTACATGCTGTATGGGTGGTTGTCTTGCTGTACATGCTCTCCATCATATTTATTGAATTAGGGAGCCAGTACTTCCTCCATTTGAGAATACAGCAGTAAAGCAGTTTCTGCAGGGTGGTCACCAGATAGCATACAGGATTAAATCTGTTGATAATATTTCAGATGGATTTTCGAAAGTGCCAGGTTGTACCTAAAGGCACTCTGAGTATAGCAGCTTGCAAGAGGCACTTGAGATCATGCTTGGACTGTAGTTTCAACATTCAGCGTTGTTTGGGATTTATGTTTACAAGTACTTCATACCCTTACTCTATAAATGTTTCATAATATTTTAACATGAAAAGCAACATAAAAAATTATAGTGCTACTGCAAATAAAATAATCTACAAAAAATATTAAAAATTCCACAAAAAAATTGCAAAACACAAAAATATTCCCCAATCCAATAAAGCTCCATTAAAAAACAAACAAACAAACCCATAGGCTTTACCAATGTGTGGTGGCTTATCATGGGTGATACTTACCCCATATCACCGCTACTTAGCTTACAGACATCCAAACCCGATCTCTTACTCTCCATTGAACCTCAACTGGCATTCTCTTTGACATGCTGAAGGTTATCAAGACTTGGGATCCCCTTTATATGCTCTGCTTTGGATCAAGATTTCCTTGCCTCATTTTGTTGCCTTCATTTGCTGCTTTTACTGCTTTCCTAATTCCGATGCTTATACAGACTTTTTTGGCTCTCTGTAAGTTAGTTGAATTGCTTAGTCTCCAAGGAAGATTATCTGAGGTAATCTTCCTTGGATATTTCAGCTTCCACAATTTTGACTGGCTCCCCTCTTCTCTAATTTCACAGATCAAGCTGGAAGAGGATCTGAATTTTTTGCTGTCATTAATGAACTAACATATATGGTTTACTCACTTACTTTTTAGAATTCCAGGTAATCCCCATCATTCTTCCAACACCTTGGACCTTTTCTTAACCAGCTCCTTCCAAATACAGAGCTAAGATTAGCTTTCCTCTTGGCATCTCTGAACAGCTTGTCCATCACAGATAGTCCTTCTCTCAGACAATCTCAGCTTTGTATTCTGTGGCACTACTGTAGTGCCTGTTGTGTTGTCTGCTGTCCTGATCAATGAACTTGGTCTGATAACTGAAATTATTCTTGCTGAAATGAGTCAGCCCATAACAACTGCAAAAAATCATCAGCAATTCTAAATCAGACTTAGTAAGGACCAAATGCACTAGTTTCTTTCCTTCTCAAATTGAGTTGAGCCTTTCTAAGGCTGTTGGTCATCAAACTATCTTCCTTTTGCACTCACCCTCAATACTTTCACTACTCCAGTTTCCTCATTACATAAAGACTGGTTTCCACCATTCTTTAAATTAAAGATGCCAAGAAATTATATTCTTGGTTTAATCTTTTATCCAAGTGTAAGCAAAAAAAAGTTTGCACCTGAAGTATTTTCAGGAGTGGGCAACTTGTATATAGAAGCTAATGACTTCACATCGCTTGCCTTAGTATCCCATAATGCAAAGCATGTCTTTAAGGACATGTAGGACACATATCCTTAAGGACAGTGGGAGCCAGACCTCTGGGTCTGGCTTCCTACTGATGAGACCTCAATAAAGGTTGAAACTGGTCTGACCTTTCCCATAATGCATAGCATTATGGGATACTAAGACAAGTGATGTGAAGTCATTAGCTTCTATATACTAGTTGCCCAGTCCTGAAAATACTTCAGGTCCAAACTTTGTTTGTTTACACTTATATTAAGGATTAAACCAAGAATATAATTTCTTGGCATCTTTAATTTATAGTATAACCATGTGGAAAAACCTCCACCATTCTTGTTTTACAGCAGATTTCCTTGATAAGCCTACTCACCTTTGGATATGGGCCATGGAATTTGGGGATTCTCATGTGGTTGTGCCTGATTTTACCAAGGTATTTCTGCCTTTCCAAGGTATAGTTTATGGTCTCCCTCCTGCCCTTTATTAGTGGATTGCCAGCTTCCTCTCTCATTGTTTATTGCATGCCATTGGCAGATGATTCCATCTTATTTCATTTTTTCACATATACCAGAATACCCCAAGACTCTCTGCCTTCACCTACACTTTTTCTTATACACGATCTCTCACTAACATCCTGTTCAGAGCTTTGCTGATGATAATACACTTCATTCCTCTTTTTTGTCATTCACAAAAACTTATAGTACTTAGATGATGGAAGTTTCAAGCTCTTCTATGACATTTGCCTTAAATGCCAATCTTTTAGCCATTCTCAAGTGACAAAATGATAATTTAGTAACTTTTAATGCTACCAAAATGCAATCCTGCATTATTAACTTTAAGAAAGATCATGAGGGATGACAGGAGAATTATCAAAAGTGAGATCTCTCTCACTTTTGATAATTGCCAAGTGAAGCATGGTCAGTTTTTTTCTCCTTAGGCTGACTTTCACATCTAGTCTATGCTGGCAGAAACACATCATGTGCATAGCTGCTTCATTATAGTACTAATTGTTCTCACTTTTGTCACTTTTGGGGTGGGTCATCAAAAACCTCCCTCCAAATGCATTTGTAAAAAAATGCAATTTTATTTTGTGTTTTTTTCCAGAAGAGAGAGCTATTTACTTATTAAATGATCCTTCTTCTCATGGACTTCCTCAGTTGCTTTGTTTCTGCATTGTAGTTTTATAGGTATTTCCATGGATGCTGATTCACTGAACGCTACCAATATTCCTCCACTTCCCTCTAATTATGTACAACATAGGCAGCTACTAGTCAACATTCATATCCTGTTCAGCTCCAGGCTTATCAAACCAACTTCTCACAATCTTTATTCCTAAGATTGTGAGAAGTTGAACTCTAAGAAACACATTAACATAGACTTCTTTGTTTTTAATCACTTGCCTGCACACAATACTGCTATGTGAATAGGTTTTGAGACCTCTTGTATGGGGGGGATTGATAAAAATAGGCTGTGGATTCAACTCCTACTATGATTATGGATTTTATTGCCCTTAGTGAGACAGTTGCTCTGCTTATTTGGAGGCCTGAATTGATTTGAAAATTTTCTTTGGTTTCTAGAGTAGGGTTTCTGGACTATGTAAGAAGAATAAATAAAAACTTTGCCTATCCACAGTACTAACATACTGTATGTTTGCAACTCTTCGTGAGTGGGACTCATAAAAAAAAATTAATTAATTAATTAAGGTAGTATGAGTATATTTTGGCAGTATAATATATTGTATATTGTTTAATTTGGAGTAAGTTTTCTCTAATTTTTACAATTTTTTAAGGAATTTAAGAAAAATCTAAAACATGTAAATGGAGGACAAGATTTTGATGAAGAAATGTTAGAAGAAATTTATATTTCTATAAGGTAATTATATTTAGAAGGAAAAATCAATAAAACATGCTTTTCTATGGATTGGTTCATATTCATTAGTAAATTCATAATTTAAGAAAATTCATCACAAATATGTAACTGTTTTTCAGAAATGAGGAAATTGTTATGCCAGCAGAACAGACAGGACTAGTTAGAGAAAATTATTTATGGAAGGTGAGCATTTTTTGCTTGGTATGTAGTCTGTTTTAAAATTAGGTTCAATTTTTTTTTAGTTAAAACAAATTAAATACAATTTTTAATTATACGTACAAAGGCAATCTAAAAAGTAATGCTTCTTTTAAATAAAAACTAGAAATACTTCAAGTTAAAATTTATAATGAGGTATTACAGGACACTGGTTACTTATATTCATCATCTATATATCCACCTTAATTCTGGATGTTTCTTTCTCAATTTTGAACTGATCTATTTTTAATTTCTCATCACTGTTGAAATCTGTGTGGTGATCACAAAGATAAAGTATATCAAAAATATAAGCTTCATATCTATGTTATTGTAATATCCAAATGTTATATTAGCATCATGGACACTTTGCATCTATGTAATTCGTGATCTTAAACATGGCAAGGCTGATGTGATGGTTACAAAAAAAACAGGCCAAAAGAAATCCCAAAGAGTTCTTTCATTACATAGCAGATAAAGCAAAGAATGGTTTTGGAAGATTGAACATGGATTGTAGAGGGATGCAGAAGAAATAGTTGAATTTCTGAGGTTATTTATGAGTATTGATCATCCAGGTGGAGCTAATGTAGTGATTAATGCAAGCACAGGGGTTGATATGAGAATAGCGATAAATGAACTGGGGATCTTTAGGATATTTAAGAAATTTCAATGAGAAATCTTGTGGAGTAGAATGAGAGCCTGTGTATTAGGAGTAAGTGCAAGTCCCATGGCAAAACAATTCCATTACATAAAGAGGCTGAATGATGGAGACTGCAAATTATAAATCATTGAGTATCTCAACAGGTGGGCAGGGGGAATTGAGAGTCAAAGCTGGATAAGTGGGAGGAGATCCTTACATAGCCATTCAAAGAATGCAGAGAACTAACAGGGTTTCTGACCTAATGTGTAATCTTCACTTCTCATAGTGCACCCTGTTAATTAGGTATCCACCTGGATATGGATTGAATGATGATAGACTGGTAATTTGAGATTTGACTAGCCAAATTATATTCTGTATTGGCTTAAATTAAAAACAACAGGATGGTGCAACAACATGAAATAATAGGTTGACTGGGGTGTAATGTCCACTATTTTTGTCAGCAAACCCAGATGAATATTGAAAATTCACTGTCCCAAAACAAGAGAAAAAGGTAAGATTCTTCTAAATAATAGCTACACAATGTTATATTCAGTCAGTAATGATCAAGAAAAGGAAAGAATGGCTGTGGTATTCAGAAATAAACACGAAGATAATCTTGAATAGCAAGCAATTTTCAAGAGCACTAATGTGGACAAACATCAACATGGGGAATTGGATAATGTGACCTGTTTGTGCCTGTGAAAGTTTCCCCACAGCAAGTTGTACTAAGGAAGAAATTGAAGGATGGTTGATCAAAATTTCACAGGCTTCGTTAAATTTGCATTAATAGCGTTTGTATGATGTAAAGGACAGATACCAGGTACCTTTTCAATCAGTTCGGTGCAGGGTGTTAACAGCATGATCCAAGAGGCCTGCTTTACCAAAATTGTTAAATTTAATCTGTTGTTTGTGTTCTTTTTTTTTACAGATATTGGAATTGTGCATCCAGTTTACAATATATTATAGGTTACTGGAGAAAAAGATAGCCTTGACATATGGAGTGAATACTTTGAAAAATTGCTAAATGAAACTAGCAGTGATGACAGCACAGCGATAAAAAAAAAAAATACTGACCAGGCATGCAATCAGGAATACATATCCATACTTGAAGTAGAAAAAGCCATCAAAAGTATGAAATGTGGAAAGGCAGCTGGAGTAGATGATATTCGACCAGAAATGCTCAAGTATGGAGGTATAAAAGTCTTACAGTTGCTGCACTGCATAGTTCATAGGGGCGAATTCCAGATTATTGGATTAGAGCTCTCATAGTACCCACATATAAAAAGGAAAATAAAACTGAATGTGAGAATTAGAGGTATTTCTCTACTGAGTGTTCCTGGTAAAATTTATGCCAGTATACTTGAGAAATGGCTGAGAAGGATTGTGGAAGAGAAGCTAGCTTGGCGTGTGGGGAATTATATCAGTGGGGAATTATATCAAGCAATACTTAGCCTTTCTTTGAGTTGTAAGTCGGCAGTTAGAATTGAAGGAAGTACAGGAAGATGGTTTAATGTTAAATCTGGTGTCAGACAAGGATGTACATTGTCCCCTCTGTTATTTATTATCTATATGGATCACATTATGAAGGAAAGTGATATTAAATCTGATATCAAAATTAGAGATGTTAATGTCAGCTCATTGCTTTATGCGGATGATGTTATACTTCTAAATAAATCCGCTACGTCTGCAAGATTCTCTGACTAAATTGAATAACTGTTGTAATAGATATGGTATGAAGGTCAGCAATAAAAAGACAAAGACAATGAAAATAGGCAGAATCATTGAAAATATCAACTGTGCTGTGAATGGAGAACCTGTGGAACATGTAAAACATTTCAGTTACTTAGGCACGATTTTTAGTGAAGATGGTAAATTAAATATAGAAATGGACAACAGAATCAGCAAAGCTGGTATGGTGGGAAGTCAATTGAATAAATTCATATGGAATAAGAGAGAAATTAATCGGAACACTAAATTATCTGTATACAAGACAGTGTTCAAACCTGTTTTAACTTATGGATCTGAGAGCTGGATTAGAAGTAAAACACTTCACCAAAGACTAGAGACTGCAGATATGAGAGTCTGGAGAAAGATTAGGGGTGTGAATAGATGGCATCAATGGCAATATCATTAAAAATGAGGATATCAAGAAAGAACTTGACATTGTTGGCATCCAGGAATGTGTTAGCAGAGTTAATCTCAGGTGGTATGGTCACTAAACAGAATGGGAGAGGAAAGATTAGCAAAACAAGTGTTCTCTGCTAGGTTGGCAGGAAAAAGACCCAGAGGAAGACTTAGATATAGGTGGATTGATATGGTTAAAAGTGCCTTAGAAGATAAAAATATAAGATCATCTGACAATGTTGAAGCCTTGACAGGTAACAGATTGATTTGGAGGAAAATTGTAGATAGGAAATTAGTAATGATGTAAATTTTTCATGTAGTACTATCATATTCTGTACACCCCCTTGAGGGTAAATGTCA
Organism: Typopeltis vanoorti; assembly: GCF_054136105.1. Taxonomy (NCBI): domain Eukaryota; kingdom Metazoa; phylum Arthropoda; class Arachnida; order Uropygi; family Thelyphonidae; genus Typopeltis; species Typopeltis vanoorti. Next base: position 30,327,987 of record NC_143562.1, on the reverse strand, counting down.
GGAATTTGATGATGATGAAGATAGGTTACAGGTGCAACGGAGTTGCTATACCTCAGAGTGGGAGGAATCCTATGCAGGTTTTTTGTATGATGAAGGAACAGGTATGAATGCAAATGTATATTTAGGCTTAGGTGCTGCTGGTTTACACTCATAATACAGTTTAATGGAAGAACTACAGCACAAAGAGAAATAATTAAACAGCAGGTGTAATCATTTGAATATTTTGTCTCAGTCACAGAGACATATTCAGGAATATAATGTTAAAATTGCAATAACACACACAAAAAAACATACAAGAAACAATAAGTGGAAGAAATGAAATTATATAAAGACTTAAGTCTTATGAGGATCACCCTCTTTAGCCAACAGCACTCATACAGGGCATCCCCTCATAAGACTTTAGTCTTTACATAGTCTAATTTCATTTCTTCCACTTATTGTTTCTTGTATGTTTTTGTGTGTGTTATTGCAATTTTAACATTGTATTCCTGAAGATGTCTCAAAACAATGAAACAATTAAACCTGCTGCTTAATTATTTCTCTTTATATTGTAGTTATTTCATTAAATTGTATTATGAGATATGAATGCAAATTTAAGGAAGCCTGTGAAATTTTGATCACCATCCTAATCTAAATAATAATTGTGACAAAAATTCCAAGAATAAGGATGACACATGCACACTCAGCCCACATAATTTCTTTCAAGTTCTCCAGCAAACCCTCACTTTAGGACTCCAAGCAAAGATGTAAGAGGAAGAATTCATCATGAAATATTATTACTGGGATCAGTTACATTTAATTTAAATGCCTTTATTTGTAAAATTTTTGTTCAAGTTTCATAGCCATTGTAAATACAGTTATATTAAAATGCAAAAAAGAAAATAACAATTCAATTGAAAGTACATGATATTATATGCACCATAAACAACAAATTACACGATAACCACAGGGATTAACTTTAATTAAGGTACAGATATTTTGTACTGAAAATAACAATGCATCATCAGGGTGTAGAAATAAGCAAATCAAAAAACCAGGAAATACAGATACATACAACAATCAGTTTACAATTAAAAACAGTTGCCATGAGCTTAGAAATTAATATATTGATGAATAATATTAAAAAAAAATAGCTCATGGTAACTGTTTTTAATTGTAAACTGATTGTTGTATGTACCTGTATTTCCTGGTTTTTTGATTTACTTATTTTTGATGTTTATATAAAATTATAAAAAAGACAATCATTATGATTCAGATTAGGCTGATGCAAAAGGGCTTTGCAACTTTCTTTGAAAAACCATTCATATTTTAAACTGCTTCTATGCAGAAGACAAGTTTTGTCCCTCCAGATACTGTGTTTAGTATCAATACTATGCTGTGCCAGACCAGACTTTTGAGGTTTCACAATATTGATGTTCATTAATTCTTTTTTTTTTCCTTAGTTCTTAATTCTTTAATTAGTTCTTTTTTTGGCCTGTCTGCCCAAAGTATGTCAAATTACATTCACAAGGAATCTGGTAAACACTAGCTAGTGATGGTGGCTAACAGATGAGAAATTTTGTTGATAGGAAATTATGTGGGAATAAGGTGATAATTCTTATTCAAAAAATATTCAAAATTCTATAGATAGGTTCAGAGATGCTAGAAATATAAGGAATTGGCACCCTCTGTTCTGTTCAAGAATCCTTAGGTGTTGGAACATGGGAGTCACAACATTCACAACATTTAGGTTGTGAAGGTGCGCTTCATAGCTTTCTTTGTATTGTTCCAGAAGAATATAACCTTAGTGTAACACTTTGGTTTTGTTCCACTGAATCCTGTGTTTTGTAGATAATGCATGGCTTGCTAAACCAGATTTGTTGGGTTCTTTAAGTGAAATGTATTCCTGATGTTCTTTAAGACGAATTTGTGCAGAACGATCAGTTTGTCCATGAAAACATAAGCCACAAGAACAAGTTGAATGGGATTCTGTAAATTCCAGGATAAGAGAGAGAAGGATATTTGTCTTTAGGTGAGATAAGGAAGGTATTAAGTTGGCAAACTGGATAGAAAAAGACTTGTAAGTTAAACTGACGAAGTAGTCTTGCTATTTTTTCTGCAAGTCCTTTAATATATGGTATGCAAATTCTGGTAATTTCTTTTTGAGGTGGGTTAAGACGAAAGCAATAATTATTGACTGTTTTATCCTTGTTTGATCTTCATGAATTTCTTGAAAAAATTAATTCAAAAAATCCAAGAATCAAATTTACCCTGGAAATAGAAGATAACAATTGTCTTCCTTTTTTTGGATGTTCTCATTCCACATCAACCAAATGGTAGTCTATAGTTCTCAGTATATAGAACACCAACTCATACCAGTAAATACATTGACCTAACTCACATCATCACCCTTGTCAGAAATATGGTGTAATCAAATCTTTAGTCAACAGAGCTCATAAAATATGATGATATGACGATGATATAATTATGTCTCACTTTTGCTTTTCATTAACATGTTCATGCTAGTATTATCAGGACTCTCACCACCACCCTAACCATTTAGTGGGATGAATAAAAATACTGTGCCCTGCAACAACTTTGTCCTTATATGTTGGCAGATGTACCACATATCATGGTGGTTCTTCGATTGTAACCAAATTTGCATGAAAGAGGGGGGGGGGAACTAATGTTTTATTTTAATATATATTAGAAAATAATAATAAAGGAGAATCCTTTATTTGGTTGATATGTTTTGAATTATTAAAAGGAGTAAATATGTGAACCATCATTAATGAGTCATATTAGAATGGGAAATATAAGGTAGAGAAAGAATAGGTGTGAATAGAAATACTTTCATTACTAGAAGTGAATTATTAATAATTAACATTTGTGATATTATATGTGTGTCCTATAAGCCTGGAAGAATAACAGAACATTGCACCCCTTGATTGGAAAAGACCTGCATTCGATTCTCGTCATGATGAGAGGAATCTTTATATGGGCTTTTTCAGTTGAATGTGAGTTAGCTGATCCCATATGGAAGTCACAGGGTTTTTTTCTCCCAGAAAGTTGAGTTTTGCATTCCACATACAGGCAAACCAGCCATGAAAACATGCAAATTTACAAATAAAAAATACTGTGATGTTGGTGGTGATGGTGTTGTGTGTATGTGGAGAATTAGTAGTAGTAGGGAAGGCATAGAGATATGTGTAATGGAGCAGAGTGCCATCCTGCAATGAGCCCTTAGAGGTGTCACGCAATAATGAGTTTCTGGGTGGAACGAATGACATGTGATCCTATGAACTCTAGACATAATGATGGCATAAAAAAAAAACTTATGAGGAGCATGAGAGATATTTGTTTGCAAAATATAAATAACTATCCAATAATAAACAGCAGCTGCATACATTTAATAACTCATTAAATAACTAGGGAAGGACTAATCCAGTGATCAGGTGATTCATCTAGGCATGGTAGGAATATGTGTGGGTTGCTGGAGCAGCAAATCATCTTGTAAAATTTATTGTGCTTATTATGTGCATTTATTTCTATTGTTATTTCTATTGCACTTATATTTCATTTAAAGAAATTCTTAAATATTTTTTTGATTCACAGATGATTAATGTACACATTTTGTATAGTAATATATACATAAATAATTTCTGATCATCATTGGAATTTTTCACCCTTTCACGAATCCTACATTCATTTACTTTTTTTTTTCTTTTTGTTAGTGGCTCTTCTGTCTTATCAATAATTGATATCTCACATATGATATCACATATGATATCTCAAGTATTTTGTTAGAGATCAACAGATGCAATTCACTTCGTATAATACGAGGGACATCCAGAAAGTAAGTTCTGATGGGCTGTCAGAACAAAAGATATACTTACAAAAAAAGCTTTATTGGAAATTAAAGTAGACATCTTTCACTACTTTTCTACATAATTTTCCGCCATTGTTCAGGCACTTATCATAATGGGGCACGAAGAGTTGTATACCTTCGCCGTAGAAGGTTGCTGTCTGTGATGCAAACCATGTATTGACTGCTTCTTTGACCTCATCATCGTCTTGAAACTGCTAGCCACTAAGGAAAGATTTCAGATGTTTGAACAGGTGAAAGTTGCTTGATGCAAGGTCAGGACTATATGAGGAATGATGGAATTGTTCCTGGCCAAAGGTGATGAGTTGTGTTATGCCGGTCCTGTGTGGCTGCGCGTTATCATGAATCAACCCCCCCCCCCCCTCCTGGTAAGCATGCCACATTGTTTATTCTGGATCGCACGAAGCAGTTTCTTAAGGGTTTGGCAATACATACTTGCATTGATTGTGGAGCCTTGACCCAAAACACAGTGCACATGATTTTCTGAGTGGAAATCGTTGTCTTCAATTTCGTCTTGACTGGTGATGAGATGTGCCTCCACTCCATGTACTGTTGTTTGGATTTAGGGGTTGTGTGCGACACTCAAGTCTCGTCCCTAGTGACAAGTCTGCTCAGGAGAGCATCCATTGAATCACTCATTGCTTGTTCTCCATAAACCTCAATAATTTGCCAATGAATTTCAGCTGCTTTAACATTCCTCACATTCAAGAAATGGATAGCTGACCTAATTTCACATGCAGCAGGCGGTTCGATTTTCTTAGACATTATAAACACACACGCACACACACCAAGAAGCGTATGCACTGCGAGAATGTCTGAAAATGGCACCAACGCCTTGCTAAGGAATCAACAAACTCAGCACGTATGCGCACCATTGTGATCGCAGGCAGCAGTGAAAATATTTAAAAATGGAACTTTCTGGACGTCGCTTGTATATATGATAATATAATATATACAGTATGTATACATACATATATGTATAAGAGATTTGAGATTTGATGTACTTACTAATTCTGATAGTTTATATTAATTTCAGACTTTATTATATTTCATAATTGTTAAGTGTTGATATATCTTTTGTTCTTTATGAAGACATTCTCTTTACGCTAATGAAGACAACGTGTCAGCCATTACTATGTAACTTCTTAGGTATAGTTTCTGGGAAAATTCCCATGCTACTCCTCTTAAACACTATTATTATAATAACGGCTATTATAGCTTGTTTTTGTTTAGGAGTGTTCCCTTATTTTAAATACATTGGCTATTATTACTCAAAAAAGGGGTATATATATATATTTTAGGGCATTATGGGTGAATATAGAAGGCAATTATAGCAGAATAAAAGAGGTGGAAAAATTTTGTACATACCTTGTTTTAATTCCAGGATGTCTTCCAATTTCATGATCCTGCTTAAGGTTGTTTATAAAGAGGGGGGGATCTGGGGTTGAATTTGCCTTATTTGGCAGATTCAACTTACAGTCTTGACATAGCCCTACACTCATTCCGAAAAAAAAAGTTCCTATGATGGCCAGTCGACCGAAATGGTCCGCACCCCCTTAACCCCCTCCCCTGCCCCAGTTTCCACATAAGTAAACCCTTCCCCTTCTCTCCTCCCCCCCCCACAAAATGCACCCCTAAACACAATTATATATATATTATTAATACATAACCCAGGTTTCCAAATTTATTTTCCCACATCAAAACACACCCCCATGCTCCCTTCCTCCTTCCTCCCCCTCCCCTTTATAAACAACCTTAAGCAGGATCATGAAATTGGAAGACATCCTGGAATCAAAACAAGGTATGTACAAAATTTTGTCACTTCTTTTATTCTGCTATAATTACCTTCTATACTCACCCATAATGCCCTAAAATATATATACCCCTTTTTTGAGTAATAATAGCCAATGTATTTAAAATAAGGGACACTCCTAAACAAAAACAGGCTATAATAGGCGTTATTATAATAATGTAACTTCTTGCTTGCCATTTACATGAAATGCGCATTCTCACCCAGGAGATTGATGGGTGATTGACAGCTGACAGCAAATGTGTTCAGGTACTATCAAATGACCCATAGTAATGAGTACTAGAGAGAATGGAAATTTGAGAATGGCAACCAGAGAATTTTGTTCTTAGGAACTTTTTAAGAAAATGTAATAGTTGGGAGAATATTAATAGAAGATTCCAAAAAGGAATTGTAGCACTGTGGATCTTTAAACTGGAAGAGTTTAGATCAACAAGTGTTTATTAAATGAAAGAAGATATTTGGAGTTGACATTCAAATTCATTGTTTGAGGAAACGCTGAATGAAAAGCTTCGTCTTCTATCTTAAGAATGCTGGCGTAATGAGTAAATTATATTTGTAAATGTAATTAGTAAATTATCTTATTTTAATATTATTATATTAGTAAAATCTGAAACTGTAAAGTGGCTTAACATGAAGAGCTCTACTTAGATATGTTGTTTATGAAGTAGTAGAAAAAACTTCTTTCTTTCGTACAAAAATTGGTAATTTGTACATCAAATTGAACTGCAAGAGTAAGAATATTTATACTCTAGTGAAACAGGAAGAATGACTGAAAAAATCATATGCTAAATAAGGAATTAAAAAACAAAAATCCCATAGAAGTGAAGAGCTAGTTTGTTTTCAGGAAAGGGCCTAACAAGAAAATTGACTCTGATGTTTTGTTGTTGTGTAACAAAGTGTTTAACCTAGTTAGACATTACTAAGTATATGTTAAACAAACCAGTTATAGAAAGAGTCAGAGAGTGAATGATTGTATTCTTTTAAGATAAGGAGATATCTAAAGTGTAGACTTATTTTAAAAGTCTACACTTTTAAAATAAGTTTCCTTGGATCCAGTTATTTTTGTAGTTATTTATGTAATTTTATTTAAAATAATATATCATGAAATGTATATATTTTTTATTTTATTGGTATACTCAAGTCAATAATTTTCTGGATTCTAAAAGAAACATAGTTAAAAGTCATCGCACCAATCAGAATAAACTCTTGTGTAATTACCCAACACTTGGTGTAAAACAATCTCTTTTCAGTGATGAAAAATGATAAATAAATAAACAGTACATTGGTTGGATTGAGTTTTAAATAATCTGGGAATCTCCTGCTCTGGAAACTAATTTTGGTACTTTCTCAAGATGCTTCAAGTCTTCAGTAAGTGGAATGGTGATCTCTCAACATGATATGAAATCATCTACTACCTAAAGACATCTGCAAACATCTATTCCACTGTAGAATTCAACCAATATACTAAAATAATGTAACCGAATCCATGATTATTTTAGTGAGAACCAGTTGAAATCTTAGCCAAGTATAATGAGAACAATTTAAATATTATTACATATTATTGAACCATAATAATTTCTTATTTTCCTTTCCCTTTAGGTTTTATTAAGAAGAGGAGGTGGCAAGGAAGGAAATTTCATTCATGCTCCAAATGGCCTCTTTGATCATGACCTGTTTTCTCTTATTTGGGGTCCAATAGTTGCTGCTCTCTCCTTTGTCTTTGATAAAAGTTCAGATCCAGTTATTATTCAGAAATCTATTTCTGGTTTCCGTAAATGTGCCATGATATCAGCTCATTATGGAATGAGTGATGTGTTTGATAACCTTATTATATCACTTTGTAAATTTACTACTTTGCTCAGCTCTGAGGTAAGTAATGTTCTGCTTTCATTTGAGTTGTTTAATTTTAACTTTTTAATATATTCCATCCCATCCCATCTTCCCTTTCATGTTAGACTCATTTGCCTATCATGGGCAAGTGACTTGGCTTCTTACAAACCTGATAATATTGCTTATGATAGGGTGGTTAATCCTATCTATATTGTCTGCTGTGACTGTAAATTGCATATGCTTTCTTGGCTGGTTTGCAGGATAAAAACCTGAGTTTCTGGCAGGAAAACCACTACCATTTCTGTTCAGCTAAAAACCCTGATAGAAGTTCTTAGACAGGATTCAAACCTGTCTTTTCAACCAAAGGGTTTCATGTATATGGGCTGAGCTACAGTGACTCTTTGTGATATATATATATATATATATATTTATTTTTTTATTTATTTTTATTTTATTATTTTTTTTTTAAGGACTATCATGAAGCACTATTTCTCAACCATTTTAATGACATGTCCTCCCTTAACTATGAAAAATTATCTTCAGCCAAATGATATACTCATATCAACATGTAACAACTCTCAAAAAATAAAGTTAAACAAAATACATCTGCCATGTTCTAGAGCATAGGTTCCCAAACTTTTTTGGGCCACTACCCACTTTGCAAGACATGAATTTTGTAATGCCCCCCCCCCCCCCCATTATAACAGTTTTCCGCGTTCAAGCCGTTTGATATTTTTGACGTAAATAGCAACTAATGATATGTTATTGCTTTTGCCGTTAATTAAATTTTTAAAAAGACATGGCCAATATGTGCCTCATCTTGAACACAGTTATTGCTATACCGATTTTGGTGAAATGTAGCCTATATGTAAAGATTGTAAAATGTATGCTTGAATAACATCATGCACAGTTTCATACAATGGTTTAAATATGAAAATGTGGAATACAATTAAGAGATTGCATTAGTGAGAATCTTATTGTAATAATTAAAACACCATTAAATATATTACAAAATTGTTTATTTCTAACTTATAAAGTAAAAATACAAAGCAAAAATAACAAATTAATGTGAAGTTTCATACAATGGTTTAAATATGAAAATTCGGAACACATATTAAGAGATTGCATTACATTAGTAAGAATCTTATTGTAATAATTAAAACACCATCAAATGTATTAGATGGTTTATTTCGAACTTACAAAGTAAAAATACAAAGAAAAAAAAACAAATTAATGTGAAGGATGAGCCTAGTGCATTTTTAAAAGTTTGTTAATATAGGGTTCAACTTTCGTTAAAAACAGTCGTAAATCGCCACCCTCAGTTATATGCAATCGGTTCCTTTTCTTAGATAGTAAATTCACTACAGCACTAAACTCACACTCAGCCAAATAAGAAGATGGGAATGCAATTAAAAATTTCTGCACTATTTCCCATAATCCAGGGTACAGTGTCGGTATTGATTTTTGAAGCCAGAACTCTTGGTATCCAGTTTTGAATTTTAGTTTTAGTTCTTCATTTGTTGTGAGTTCTATGAGTTCCACTTCTAAATTTGATGATCCTGCTGTGCTTACATGTGAGAAAGGATCTAGAATCCAATTTGGTATATTCATGTTTAGAATATCCTTGAATCGCTCATTGAAATCAGCATGGAGACCTCCAAAGTGTTGGCAGTATGTAAGTAAATCTTCCTTTTTGAGAGACACTGCTGATAAATTTGAAAAGTGGCTATGTTCCCCTCGACCCATATTCCGCTTGAACAGAAGAAGTTTCCCTACAAAAGCGGCAATAACGTTTTTTGTTTTAATTAAATTCAATTCATCACCTTGTAGTTGTAGATTGACTTCATTAAATATTTTATAGAGGTCTGTCAAATAAGTAATGTCATTTTTGGATGTAATCAGGTTTGCCTGCAATCCATCGTCTCTGTTTTCTAGGAACTCTAGTACTGAATCAAACAAATTGTAAAATTGTTCAGACAAATACCTTTTGAAAGCCAGCGAACTTCTGTGTGAAGCAGCAAACGATTGACATCTTCATCATTTTCGCTACAAAGTTGGCTAAACAATCTGTCACTCAATGAATTGCTTCTAATCTTGTTGACTACTCTATTAATGTAATGGAGTGACGCGTGCAGGTGTTCACTTAAATTTTTTGCAACCAAATGTTGACAGTGAAGAACACAATGTATAGCGAGTACATTTAGTACTTGTTTCAAATGCGCTATGAAACCCATGTGGCACCCTGTCATTGCTGGATCACCATCAGTAGCAGCAGACAAAATATTACGAATAGGAATGTCTTTCTCTTGAAAAAACTCATTCATGATATTAAACATAGATTCTCCCTTTATCTGCTTCTAAGTTTTTAGCAAATAATAATTCTTGACAAACTTTTTCTTCTTTTATGAATTGTACGTATGATAAGAATGGTGGTTCATTATTTGGGAGAGTTGATTCATCGAGTTGAACAGAAAATTGGCATGTCTTCAAATAATCGCACAATGATTTTTCAACGTCTTCAGCCATTTTGTTGATTCTTCTTTGCACTGAATTGTTGCTGAAAGGAATTTTCCTGAGGATATCTGACACTGGCTTATGTAGCACAGTGTTTATACTTCTTTTACTGCCGGCAAGATTAATTCCTCACCAATTGTGTGTGCTTTTCCCGCTTTTGCGATTAATAATGAAATATTATAAGAAGCTTGTAATCCGTCATTATCTTGTTTAGTGGATGACGTAGAAAATTTTGATATAGTTAGACGTTTAAAATATTTTTCTTCTAGTACTTGAAAATAGGACAAATCTTTATCCTTTTTTGTCAGCATGCATTTTAATCAAATGCTCTTGTAGCCTAGAAGGCTTCATTGCTTCATTTGAAAACACTTTTTGGCAAATCAAGTACATGGGTAATAATTGGTTTGTAGGAGACTGAATAAAACCATATTTTAAATACTCAATACTGTACTGTCGACATTTCTTCTTATATTCAGACATAATGAAGTAATAAAATTTGCAAAAATATTCACAAAATAAAAGATTTAATTTACACTTTGTATGACTCCACTTATCTATCACACTTTCGACTGATGATTGTTGGCAAGCACACAAAAAATAATGAAACTTATTCCTAAACCAGTGGTATTTATAGATTTAAAATCTAGCCTGAATCGAATTGCATGCATTGACTTGTTTGCGATACCATCGTACTCGTGATTTGAACAAGTCACTGCAAGCACCCATATTCCTGTCAAAACATGCTAAATTGAGTGAATTACCTACGTAGTTGACTGACATACTACTAGTTAAGACTCGTCTGCTGCGTGGATAGACTAAAGCCTGTATGGCATGATCAATTTTTACAATAGCAAAAAATGAATAAATTTTTTAAGTATATAAAAAATAGAAGTTAAAATATCCTGTATGACACGTTCAATTTTTTATTTTGCACGCAAGCGCATTTTGTTCGTCCGACCACGACATTGTCCGAATAATTATAAATAATAATTAATAAATAAAATAATTACACAAGATATAAACAATAAACCTACAAAACATAACCACAGAAAACAGTATAATAAGTTTCGAATAATATTTGCTTTGTTTTTTCCCTCTAGTTAGGAATATAAGTTAGTACTAACTAGGCTAACTAAAATTTACGATTTTATTTCTTTCTTGCCATTATTATTTTTACTCGTAATATTAAATTATATAAAATTGGGTTTATTTTTGTACAAATCAATTAGAAAAGTGGTTGTTTTATATATTATATATATATTTTGAAATGAAATATAACGAATATATTTGCTACTGTAAACATAACCTATTATACACACATATATACATGCTCTATTTTCTCATTGACATTGAAAATTGACATCTATTTCTATCTGACATGGTAAATTTTCAAATGATTAAATAATTGAAATAGAAAATTGATAAAAAAATTGATCGTGTAAGACGGGCATAAGATGAATTAAAATGCAATATTTAAATTTTAAATGATTATCTAATCATTTAAAATTTAAATATTGCAAAATCACGAAAATAATTAATTTTTAAATATATATATTATTAATTTCTTCTATAAAGAGCCACCGACCCCTAGACCTGAACGCCCCCTAATGCTTCTGATCCCACTATCACTATAGCCCCCCCCCCCCCCCCCCCAGAAGGCTTCAGCGCCCACTGGAGGCGGTATCACCCACTTTGGGAACCTATGTTCTAGAGTATACCTCTCTCTCTCTCTCTCAAAAGGTAATTTGTTATGAAGACAAGGACAAGAGAAGATTTTAAAGAAAGGGAGTTATCACACATTTATTAATAACCCACATCATAAAGACCAAGATATGGCTGAATGAAACAAACATTATCACAATGGTTAACAGTGGAGTTCTTATATAAGTATGTGAAGAATTTTCATATTTTATCATACAATTGAGAGTGTGTAGAACGTTAGCTGAAAAAAAAAAATCTATCTATATAACTGTTCATTCAAAAGACTTCCTATAAGTTTCCAAAGTTGGTGGTTGGAATTCACCAGTATGCACTTATGTTAGAGAAGCTGTAATGTGTTAATATTATGACAGACCTCTATGAAGTAAATAGATTCATTGGGATTGGGGCAGATCTCTGTCAACTACTAATATATCTGTCAGTTCATGCTGTGTCACACTTTGCCACTGTAGTTGGATGATGGATAGCATCTCTGCTCTTTTTGCCCATCAGCAGGTAAACCCAAGCTCCGACTGTTTAATGAATGTTTTCAAATATCTTTAGATATTAGATAGATGTCATTGCCCAGTGTGAGATCACTATCCTGATCTCTTGAACTCACACTGGTGATGAATTCCTTTGTGCAGGCTTAAAGTGGCTTTAAATAGTTCCATATTTGATCTTTTGAGTAGGGTTTTCAGATTATCTCACTCTTAACCCATCTTCCATGCTTGTAGACTTACGGCATACAGTGGTGTGAATATCACTCATTGAGTGGCCACTTTATTAGGAACAGCATTTAATGAATGGGGGGATTTCCCCTTAAGAAGATCCTGTATTGTCTGTGACATTGATTCAATGAAGTGTCTAAAACATTCAAAAGAATTATAACACCAGAAAAAAAACTCATTTAAAAAACTTTATTAGTGTGGAATTTTCACCTAAATATCTACATATCATCAGTATAATATCACAGAATTAAATATTAACTGACAATTCTAGAAGCTCCACCTAAGTAGCTAATGTAAGATATCTCTAAAAGGTCAATAATTTCCTAACTTATTCAAAAAAAAAAAAAAAAATAGATATTTAGACAAAATAAAGTTGATACTTTCTTAAATCAATTAATCTTTCCCATCTCCCTCTAAGGAGATAGCCTTAGACCATCAGATCTGTTTAAGTTATGACAGGGAAGTAAAGTTTCACACACATTTCTTTATAAAGTTGTTCTATGAGGAAATGGCTTTTATGATGAACTCTTGTTTTGTTCCAATGAACAACATGTTTAGTAATAATAGCATGCTTCACAAGTCCAGACTGTTAAGGCTCATGGTATTTAATATAAGACTTGTGTTCTTCTATCCGAATGAAAGATCTTCCTATTTATCCAAAATAAGGTAACCCACAAGAGCAGGGAATCTGGTAGATGCCTGAATAATTGAGAGGTGGAAACTTGTCCATAGGAGAAGCAAGAAAGGTGGAGATTTTTCTGATGAGGCAAAAGGCAACAAAAATATTCAATGGTTTTAAAACTTTCACTATGCATTCACTAATGCCATTACATAAGGAATAGGAATAGCAGTTATTTCTTCTGTGTTTGAAGAGGTAGAGATACCATAACTGTTAAAAGCTCTTTTGATGAAAGAGCTTTTAATAATTAATTCCACCATTAGATAAAAAGGTGAAATTAATATGTTGTAAATCTAACAGGTTCATCTGAAGAACATAAAGAATAGGCATGATGTACTAATATAGTAATGGTTCTAGTCTTTTGACTAGGAAGGCGATGATATTCAGCATGTATATAACGTATGTTATATACATGCTGAATATGAGTGTATGAGTCTTCTTCCAAAAAACTGAAAAATGTAGGCTACCATCTGGTTGCTGAAGAATTAAAAGATCTAAAAAGTCTAATTGCTTGTTTACTTCTTCTTCTAAGGTGAATTGGATCCTGGGATGAAGTGCATTTAATTTAGAAAGAAACTGCTATAACTCAGAGGAAAAGCCATTCCAAACTACAAAAATATCATCCATATATCTGAATTGGTGAGTAGGTCTAGGTGAAATGCTATCAAAAATATGTTGTTCGAAATGTTCCATGAAGTAGTTGGTGATTAGCAGGAGAAATAGGATTGCTCATGGCTGTTCCTTCGATTTATCGATATAATTTATTTTTAAAGGAGAAATACCCAGAATGTTGCAAAATCAAATAGTTAACCATATCTGAAGGAAATTGAAGTAATTCAATGTTTTCAGATAAAGGAATATTAGTGAACAAGGATACAACATCTAAACTAATCATAATATCTGAAGCATCTAAATGAAGATTAGAAATTTTATTTTTAAAATCCAAAGTATTTTTTATGTAAGTGGCTGTTCTTCTAGTTGAAGCAACAAGTAAATTAGATAAGAATTTGGAAATTTTATAAGTGGGACATGTATATGGAATATATAATCTATGACTGGTCTTCATGGAATACCTGGTTTATCAACTTTGGGAAGACCATACAATGTAGGTGAACAACTAAAGAAGGTTTTATGCTTTTTCTTTTGATCCTTATTCCAAATAGAAACATTATTGATAAGATAATTAAGTCTGTTTAGTTGACTACATGCGGGATCAGATGTGAGGGACCTGTAAATTGAAAAATCTCAAAGTAATAAAAATGTTTTTCTCTCATATTCTTTTCTGTCTTGAACATCAACAGCCTTTCCCTTGTCAGCCTTAGTAATAATTAAATTGTTATTATTCAGAGAAAGATAGATTAGGACGTGGAGACTTGTCACTAAAAAGAATTTTTGCACATTCGAAACACGTCCTGTTAGCTTTTTTTATGGGGGGGAGATAACGATTGAAGAGAAACAACGGGAGCTACATCTGGAGTTTATTGATCTGGAGAAAACATGCGATAGAGTGCCAAGGCAAGAAGTCTGGAGGTGTCTGAGGGAGAAGAAGATACCAGAGAAATATGTCAGGTTGGTGCAGGAGATGTACAGAAATGTGAAGACAAGAGTTCGGACCTGTCTGGGACAGACAGAAGGTTTTCAAGTAACAGTTGGCTTGCATCAAGGGTCAGCATTAAGTCCGTTTCTGTTTAATATTGTGATGTAGGAGGTGAGAAAAGATGCGCCTTGGACAATATTGTATGCAGATGATATCTTGCTGTGTGCAGATTCAAGAGAAGTGGCAGCTAAACTGGAAAGATGGAGGAAAGTACTGGAAGAGAGTATGAGACTGAGCAGAAGTAAGACAGAGTAAATGTGTTGCAAAGTGGACGGCAGCCAGGAGACAGATCTGGAGCTGGAAGGAAATGTCATTAGGAAGGTGAGGGACTTTAGATACTTAGGTCCAACAGTGGAAGAAGATGGAAGGGCTGAGAAGGAAGTGGGATACAGGATACAAACGGGTTGGAGGAACTGGAGAGAGATGGCTGGAGTGATATGCGATAAGAGGGTGCCGATCAATCTAAAAGGCAAAATTTACAGGACAGTAGTGAGACCAACTATGACGTATGCTTTGGAAACTGTGGCCCTGAGGAAAAATAACATCAGCAGGATTGGAGTAGCGGAGATGAGAATGCTTAGGTGGATGTGCAGTGTGACCAGAAAGGATCATTTGAGAAATGACTATATAAAGGGAACGATGAAAGTCACGAACTGAGGAGCAAAGATACAGGAGGCAAGGTTGAAATGGTTTGGTCATGTGATGAGGAGGGAGGAAGAGTATGTGGGAAGATAGATCATGCAGATGGATGTGCAGGGGAAGAGGAAGCACGGACAGCCAAAGAAGAGATGGAGGGAGATGGTGGAGGAGGACTTAAGGATGAAGAACTTGGATGTGGTGACAGCCCAAGACAGGAGGATGTGGAGGAGACTCATCATTAACAGCAACCCCAATTAAGTGGGACAAGCTGCAGAAGAAGATTGAAGACCTCTATTTATACCATGAAAAAGTCCGTAAGGAGTACCTTATTAGGAGAGATGGCAAAATCACGTCCTTTTGATAAAACAAAAAAGTTCATCCTTTGTTAGCAGATAGCCAGAAACATTGATGACTAGTTTGTCCATATAGAACCAGTACTCATAATGTCTGCGATAATAATAAATGTCATTTTCTCATAGAATGACTTTATAAAGAAACGTGAAACTTTATTTCATTGTCCTAACTTAAATAGATCTGATGGTCTCGTCTATCCCCTTTGTGGGGGATAGTACGTTTAAAAAATCAGCTAATCTTTCTTAACTTTATTTTGTCTAAATATGTATAATTTTTTTTTTTATTAAGTTAGGAAATTATTGACCTTTTATAGTTATATTTACATTAGCTACTTAGGTGGTGCTTTTTAGAATTGTTTGTGATCTTGTACTGACGACTCCTATGATACTTAGGTGAATATTCTATGCTAATAAAGTTTTTTTTTCTGAGATTTCCTCTGATATTATAATTCTTTTCAATATGCAAATTCATGGTATTTCACTATTGAAATAAATCTCTGAAACATACCATGCTGTCACAGTGGCCTCACTCAGTTGTTACAGATTGGATGGTGGCATATTGCTGCTGCAAACTGCTCGTTCCACCTCATTCCAGAGATAATCTATTGGATTGAGATGTGGGGACTGAACTGACCACCTAAGTAAAGGAAACTTGTTATCATGTTCCTCACACCACTCCAAAATGTTGCATTCTTTGTGACATGGTGCATTGTCTTGCTGGAAGTACCCATTTGACAATGGGTAAACTTCAGTCATGAATGGGTGAACACGATCAGCGATGATGTTAGATAGACTGTGGCATTCAGGTGGTGTTCAGCTGATATTAGGTGACCTAATGTGTTCAAGAAAACATTCACTACACCATTACGCCAATAGCTCAGGCTGCCAGTCTGAGCTATTGCTACATGCAGGAAGGGAATACGAGACCATGGACCTCATGTTCCCTCGTAAGGCCAAATGACAATTTTCCAGTTGTCAGCTGTCTGATGTTGGTGATCATGTGCCCACTGAAGCCATATCTTCCTATTTTTAGCTGACAGCATTGGGACCCTGTATGGTTGTCTACTCTTGTAACAGCTGTGGGTCAATTTCAAAATGGGAAATTGGACATGAAAATTATTTCAGCCAATGGTCCCACAGAAGATTCTCCTATGTAAGAAGTAGAGAACTTTTTTTGAGTTATTAGAAAAGAGCTGATATACAGAAAACGGAAAGGCTGGTCCCTGTTGGAGATCTAAATAGTAAAAGTAGAAATGAATTCCAGGTATATATAGAAATGTTTTTAGAAAATTTGAAGAAAAGAGCAATGCTAATATTGCTATAATAAATATAGTTCAAAATGGCACCAAAAACACACAAGAAACGTAATGCTAAGAAGAGCAGTGAAGTTGAGAACAAGAAGGCTAGCCTTGCTAAGGAGGTTATTCAAGATGTTGAGGAGGTTATTGAAAATGAATTAACCTCCAAAATAGCAAAATTAAAGCAGATTATTGGAGAGATGACATGGGAATTACAGAAAGTCAAGAGGCATTTGAATGAACATAGGGAGGAAAATAAAATTAAGCAGCAAAATAAGAAACAACAAAGCGCAGAATCAGGTAAGTCAGTAAGTAACGAAAATCAGGTAAGAAATGTTGCTTGTAAAAAGAAGGATGTTATTTGGACCCATAACTCTGCTTGAAATTCATTCAAAAAAAAATTAGAGGAGTACCACATGGGTTACTGAGACAAAGAAGACTAAAATAGTTGGGATCCTGCTAAATAATAAATATAGGACAATAGTGATCGAGAAAAAGAAAAGGGAGGTAGTGATAGCATTCAACACTAATCATGAAGATAAACTTGAATGCTACTGCTACCTCTTCTTTTCCTCAATCACTTGTTGTCTGAATATAACATCATATATTTATTATTTAGAAGGATCCCAACTATTTTAGTCTTCTTTGTCTCAGAGACAACTGCTTATGTCCATGTGGTACTCCTCTAGTTTTTTTTTTTCTGACAGTTCGACTTCTTTTCTGTTGATACTTCTTATATGGTGCTTGTATTCAATTCTGCTGATGTTGAAATGGTTCCAGTAACTGACTTTTCACTGTACACCCTCATTCTTCAGCATAATCAGCATTATCTAACTGGCTGTTGACCCATCTGCTATGAAATTTGATTGTGTTTTGTTCACCAAGTTTGTTCAACTAAATCCCAAATTGCTAGCCCATCCTTATTCATTCAGTTTTCAGTAGATACCTGCTAATGGGGATGTGCCACGTGAAGTGAGGATTGTAAATTAGGTCACAAGCCTTGCATGGTTCTGCATTTTCCTTAAATGCTAAAAAGGCTATATAGCTCTCCTTCCAGTTACCTATTACCTTATGCAACTGCTATTATTGTTATTTTGTTATCATCATATCTTCACAGAGTCGAAGAATCCTTGTCGAAATTCTTATTCTCACATACAAAATTTATTGAACTCTGCTTGAAACTTACTGTTTCTGCACTTAGCAAGCACTCTGTGAAAAATCTTGCTCCTCATTACACACTTGTTACATGGCTTACAGGAGCCCTTCTCCTGTTATACCCTCATATCTCTCCAAAATCTGTACATTAATTTGGTATCAACCTTTTACCAACTTATATATCTCAATCACATAATCTCTTCTCCTACCCACCAGGTTCATCAAATTCCCATCCCTCAGCTTGTCTTCATATACTCTCAACATCCCAGATAACTTATGCCACCTCAAATATGCAGTGAACTGCATAACATTCAGCCATCAGACAAACAGGATGATGATTCCTTTGTGATTAGTCATTCAGATTATTCTCTTTTACTTAATTTTTATAACTTCTTTGAAAACTGGAAAAGATAAATTCTTGGTATCTTACTATATTTACAAAGTTTTGAGAGGTATATAAAAAGACCATCTTCTGTTATACTACTGTTTTGGGTTACTAAAATATTTTTATTGGGTTGTAATTTTCAAAAGTATATTGTTTAATCATGCAGAGGTTTCTGTGGTTAAGAAGTTCAATTGAATTATTCTGGTTTTGTGACCACATTTTTATTAAAAAAGACTGTTTTTTAAAACTAAACAAGTACTAAACAAGTATATTGTTTGTCTCGCAATTCACTACAGTTTTTATGCTGTTTAAAAATAAATTCCTATTTCCTATAAGTAAAAAATTGTTTTAAATTTGCATGGTTTTAATTTTAGTCTCCAGATGTTTTACCTGTTATGTTTGGAAGTAACACTAAAGCACAATTAGCAGCCAAGGCAGTATTCAATCTTGCTCATCGCCATGGAGATATTTTGAGAGAAGGATGGAAAAATCTTTTAGATTGTGTATTGCAACTCTATAAAGCTAAATTATTGCCAAAAGAAATGGTGGAAGTAAGTTTTGTTTCAGTTTCTTTAACTTACTTAATTACTAAAATTACTTAATAAAAAAAAAGTTTTTCTCATGAGGTGATTTCTCAAATAATAAATTATGAATCAGTCTGTATTTATGGTTTCTGTTCTGGGAATAACTGTGATGAAATTCCAATGAAATACGGTTAGAGGCATTTCATAAATTTAAATGTATAAATCTGAAACAAAAAAGTTTTTATTACAATGTTTATAATTTTTAATTTTAGCGTATAATATAGATCATAGATGATAATTAAAATTTCATTATGAATTAATGAAACTGTTTAATGATCTGCAATAAATATATTATTCATTGTTTTATACATATATGTATTTCATTTAAATAGAATACAATAATATCATTATAAGTGCAGTGAAGCAAACACTTAAGGGACATTCTCATTACACTTAGCCTTTTCAATTCAATTCTGTTCACACTCTTCTTATCTGGCTCTTCATTAGATTTTCACATTTTGATGACTTTATTGGATGATCATTCCGTACTCATAGGGTTTTGGATTTGCTAGAAGAAGTGGCAGGGGTCACAGCTGCCCTTTTTACACGGAATTAGTAAGATAATCACAAACATCAATGCTTATGTCCATGGTGGGATTCAAAACCCCAGCCTGGAGATCAGTACACTATCCAATATGGCTGCATCGGACCATTAGTTAAATGAAAAGACAAAAGATCATTACCAGTAGCCAATGGATTTTCATTATGTAATATGGTAAAGTTATTATTTTTTCATTTTTATTTTAAAATTTGGATCACAGTGTTGGTAAAATAAAAATTGTTATTTACAATTTTGATATTTTCACTTTAGTACAATGAGTTTTAAAATGAAAATAAATTGATCTGATGATTGGAACCATTTTAAGAAATGTAAAAATGATGAAGTAGCTCAGTGCAATTATTGTCTTAAGCAGATTTCATGCATGGAATCCACTACTAGTGGGAGTGGTAAGGCATTTAGAATGCACGCATGAATCACATTTTAAAAGAAGCTAGAAGAAAATGCAAACCCTTCAGGTAGCTCAGAAAGATTGATCAGAATGAAGGCTGATCAGTCAATTTTAAAGTATTGTAAAACAAGAACATTAATTGAGATTATATCTAGATTGCCTGCTGAAGCTGGAATCTCATTTCTCTTATATGCAAATCACTTTCAAGCAAACTTATGTATTACCAAATTCTTAAAGTGAACTTTAAACTTCTATGAGCATAAAAAAAGAAGATAATATAATAAATTAAAGGAAATAAATATCATAAATTAAAGGATTAGCAGGATCAGATCACTATTTTACTCTCAATTTGGATGAGCAGACCAGTGTTCAAAATAAAAGATAATTTGGTATTGTTCTTCATTCAGATGATGCAAAAATTTTTAATTTACTATTAGCGTGTATACCCAGGAAAATGCTAATACTCAAAATATTGTACTTAAGAATGTAAGAATTTGGAATAATTTTGAAACACACTTTGTTGTTATGATGATAGATGGAGTATGGGTGATACAGAAAATTTCAACATGAAAACTCAATTGAAAACTAACTCTGCAATAATCATGACATTCATTTAGCAGTTGACACATTTTTTAAAAAATACAATAAATATATTTAAAATGTCATGAGCAAAAATGTATAGTCCTGGGAACAGACAAAGAGCCAAAACTCAGAAACCCAAGTCTATATATATATATATATATATATATATATATATATATATATATATATATATATATATATATATATATATATATATATATGAGCTTATATCTATTTTCTCATCTATCTATTATAATGCAGTGTGAGCAGGAGTAGAATAAAAGTTGAATAATAATATATAACCATGCTTAACTGCTTTATTACAGTTACTGTACAGTTTTAAATTTTAACAACCTTTACAAAGTTGGCTTTATGGGTGTGCAACTTGTGCAGTCGTGCAAGGCTTTGCACTTAGAGATGCCTTGTACGGTACAGAATATTATTATTATTATTATTACACAACACCTTTAGGGAGTCCTAAGACTCATCGAGGGAGGGCACCTACTCTACATCTCTCCGTCTCTGTCATCATCTACACCAGTGCCATCTACTGCCTACCACCACTAATATTTTCACAGACAATCACAAACATTCATGCCCAGGGTGGGATTTGAACTTACAGCCTTTTGGCTGGAGAGCAGATATGCTAACTACTTAACCAACCAGGCCAGCGAATTTATATTCATATATAAATATGAAAAATTCATGAATTCTGTTATATTCAGGTGGTTAACAATCAGGGAAAGGCGGGAGTAGCTACAGTATTCAACATTAAATATGAGGATAATCTTCTTTAATTGCAGGCAATATCAAGTAGAGTAATGTGGGCAGTAAATATCAGAATGGGGAACTGGGCAATGAGACTTGCTTGTGCTTATGGTCCTGCAGAAGGTTCTACCAAGAAAGAATTGGAGAAATTTTTTGAGGTATTAGAGAAGACAGCTAGTACAATGAAAAAGAAAAAGTTGGTTCTTGTTGGGGATCTAAACAGCAGAGTAGGAAATGATTACCAGACATACAGAAATGTTTTGGGAAATTTTGGAGAAAAACGCAAAGCTAATAATAATGGTAAATGTCTGCTGGAGTTCTGTTTACGACATGGATTAGTTATTACTAACACTGTGTTCCAACATAAAAATATGCACAAATTGCACAGAGAGAAGATGCAAGAAATAAGAAATGTATCATTGACTGTGTTCTAGTTGATATCAGTGTTTTCCCACTGGTTCAGGACACAAGGCTATACAGAGGAGATTTGAAATAGGAAGTGATCACTATTTAGTTTTGAGCAGGATAAAATTGAAAAGAAGAGTGTGTAAGAAAGTTTTAAAACGAATCAAAGTTGAGTTGCTTTCAGAGGTGAACTGTAAATACAAATATTTCATTCAGAAAAAACGAAAGAGTTTGAAAACAAAAACCAAACCTTGGAGATTCAGTTGCAAACCCTGAAGAAAACATTGATTGATTCATCCAGAGGCGGCATGTGATGGTTGTCTGTAAGGATAGAAAAATCAGAACTCCAGTTGTGGATTCAGGAAGTTAGGCAGTCAAGAAAAGAAGAAAGTATGTTAAAAGTTCCTGGCAAGTAAGTCCGCTTGTGCTCTTAAAGAATTCAGAGAAAAATGTAAGAAAGTGAAGCACTGTGTAAAACTCATTATCTCTCTCATCTCATCTCATCGGTAACGGGTTGAGTCCACTAAGAAGAAAGGTTCTCCACTTATCGTGATCTTTAGCCATCTCAATCATGACTCTATAGCTGGGTAGATGTGAATGTTCTTTCAGCAACTGTATCGAAGTACTTTTTGGTCTGCCTCTAGGTCTTTTTCTTCCAATATATCCATTCAGAGCTAAATATGGGAGTCTATGAGTGGCCATTCTCTGAATATGATCAAACCATCTCAGTTGATGCTTAATGATTGTGTCTATTATATTATTTGAGAAGTCTAAATCTGTTCTGACTTGATCATTAGTCTTGTGTTGCATCCAGTGGGTGTTATTAATTTTTCTGAGGCATTTCATTTCAAATGCTTGAAGTTTCTTGATTGGTTGTTGAGTTAATCTCCAGGCTTCTGAAACATAAGTAGTGGTTGGGATAATAATTGTTTTATATAATTTTAATTTTAGACTCGTTGGGATTTTTTTTATTTTTCCATATTTTGTTTAGTTTATTCATGTTGGTCCAATAGTTTAGCCTGTGTTTTACTGTTTCCATATTGTTGAGGTTACTAGATATGAGACTGCCAAGATAAACATATTTATTAACTTGTTCCAGCAGGTGATTTTCAAGATTTATAGAAATATTTTCTTCTTCTCTACCTATCTTCATTATTTTTGTTTTATGAAGATTTATTTTCATACCATAAGTTTTACAAGAGTCATTTAAAATATTAATAGTTTTTTCTAGCTGTGGTTTAGAATCTGCTAATAATGATATCATCCGTGTATTTTATGTGATTAATGTTGGTACCATTGATTTTTACACCTGGTTCATTGGCTATGGTTTTACAGACTTCTTCTAGGAAGAGGATAAAGAGTTGAGGTGAGAGAGGGCATCCCTGCATTACACCTTTCTCGACTCTGAAATTCTCGGTTTTAATGTTGTTTGTTTTAACAAAAGCTTTGGTGTCTCCATAATAATTTGTAATAAATGTTAAAATATCAGAATCCATTTTTACGTTTTTTAGGATAGTAATCAATTTGTTTCTATTAACTGAATCAAAGGCTTGCTTAAAATCTATAAAACAACAGTATATGGGCAGATTGTATTCCCAATATTTTTCTGTTATATTATTAATGGTGAAGATATAGTATTTCCCTAAGCACCTGTGTTCTCTTTTGTATAATTCGAACGAATGGTTTATAACTATGACTTAAGAGTGTTATGGGTCTGTAATTTTTACATATTCTTTAGTCTCCTTTTTTGTGAATTGGTATAATAATTCCTGTTTTCCAGTCAGTTGGAATTACTCCAGTATAAAGAATTTGATTAAATAAATTCATTAAGAAATTAATGACTTCCTTGCCAACATATTTCCATAGTTCTATAGATATTTCATCTTTACCCATAGCTTTTGAAAATTTCATTTGGTTTATTGAAAATTTCACTTGGTTTATATGAAAAGGCACCACCCATGAGGTTATGGGTGGTGCCTTTTCATATATCATCTTTTCTGTTATACTTTCCTCCTCCTGTTCTTTTTGAAATAATGTTTGATAGTAGTCCTTCCAAATTATTTTAATATTTTGTATTGACCCAGTTTTTAGATTGTTTTTATCTTTCATTGTTAATGGTTTATCTTTATAGATCTTAGTTAATTCTTTGAGAATTTTGTATACCATTTTATTATCATTTCTTTTATTAGCTTCTTCGCAGAGTTTTGCTTTTTGCTCCTACCAGTTATTTTTGGCAGATATGCACATTTTATGTAAAACTAGCTAAACAAAAAGTTCATGGGAAGACATTGGTAAGAACATCAAAAAATAAATTGCTCTCACTGCTGAACTTTCTCACCTACATCAAACCTTCTTAAACAGTGGTTATAATCCCCGTAAAATAGATAACATACTAAATGCTACCCATAAATCCCCTCTATCTACCACAGAAGACTACAACAAAACCATCACCATCCCATACATTAAAGGCACATCTGAAAAGATATCTAGGGTGCTTAACAAACACCAATTACGCACAGTATTTAAACCTTATATAAAATTAGCAACTCTCATCCGTTCACCTAAGAACAAATGCACTCCTTTATCACATCCACGTGTCTATGAAGTGCCCTGTTCTTGCCATCAAGCCTACTACGGACAGACAGGAAGAAATGTGGACATCTGCCTCAGTGAACACAAAAAATATATCCGACACTTTCGCTATGGTAAGTCGGGTATGGCAGACCATGCTTTGGATACCCCTGCACACAGGATCAATTGGAAAGAAACAAAAGTAATGCACAGAAGCTTCTACAAGTCAGAGAGGTTGTTCCTGGAATCAACAGAAGCCTTGAAACATACCCCAAACCTTAACAAGTATGGCTGTATAAATCTACCAAAGATTTGGGAGACAGTCATCCTAAGACCAAATTAATATTTATTACTTTTATTTTTTATCATTTGGACTACTATTTCAAAACTTTGAATTTTTTTTTTTTTTTTTTTTTTTACCTAGATGGCGCCATATTAGGACTTTAGTCTTGTATTGCACGCTGCAATCACTTATACTGTCCCCACTGTTACACCGGATTGTGGTTGTCTTGCCTTTGTAACAAACTTTGTGTTGTGTGCTCTGAAGATGCTGGATATAATACCAGCGAAATATTAGCTTTTAAGTTAATAAATAGTTATTTTCTTAACCGTCTGTGTTCTTTTTATACCGTGAAACCTATTACAACATGTCTGACGAATACATAAGCCTATCCATGCCTTAAAAAAATAAATATCAGGAAGGAGGCAAAAATATTCTGGAGGCTATTGAAAATGCTTAGGAATGGAGAAAAAAGCATTGTAAAAGGAATCAGAGATGACAAAGATATCATGAAAATGTCAGGAGGTTTAAAAGTTTTACAATGGCTACATTGCATAATTCAGAATTACAGAGGCATTTCTCTACTGAGTGTTCCTGGTAAGATTTATGCAAGTATACTTGAGAAATGACTAAGAATAAAATAACTGTGGAAGGTAAGCTTGGTGACGAACAAGCCAGATTCAGCCCAAATAGAGGTTGTCAGGATCAGATTTTCACTTTTAGACAAGTAGTTGAGAAATCATGAGAATATAACAAGAATTTGTATTTAAATTTCAAAAAAGAACAGAATTAGTAAAGCTAGTATGTTATGAAGTCAGCTAAATAAATTTATGTGGAATAAGAAAGAAATTAGTCAAATCATGAAATTAACTGTATACAAGTAGTGTTCAAATCAATTTTAACTTATGGATCGTGAGAGTTGGGTTAGAAATAAAACACTTGATCAAAGACTTGGAGGCCTCTGATATGAGATTTCTGAGAGAGATTAGTGGAGTGAACAGATGGTGATGGCATTGGCGGCAGTATCATATCGAAAATGAACATATTATTAGGAAAGAATTTGCCATTGTTAGCATTGAGGAATGTGTCATTAGAGCTAATCTGTAATGGTTTGGTCACTTAAATAGAATAGAAGAGGATAAATTAACAAAAGAAGTTCTTTGCCAGATTGCAGGAAAAAGATCCAGAGGAAGACCAAGATGTAGATAGATGATGCAATAAATATATTATTCATTGTTTTATACATATATGTATTTCATTTAAATAGAATACAATAATATCATTATAAGTGCAGTGAAGCAAACACTTAAGTATCATTTTTATTACCTTAGCCTTTCCAATTGGAAGTTGGAAGTTAATGGTGTAACTTTTTCATGTACTACTACCATAATTATCCCCCCCCCCCGAGGGTACATATCAGAAATTTGATGATGATAATATGACACACACACACACATATATATATATCAGATCTTCCACTGGGAGATGAGTACAATTCGGTCATTTTGCCGGCCCGGTTGACCGAGTGGATACCATAATCCGCTCTCCCAACAAACAGGCTGCGGGTTTGATTGAGCACAGATGTGTGTGAGTGACTTTAGGTTGGAGATCAATTTCAGAGAGCCTGTACAGCTAAGTGTAAATGGTGTTTACACTCCTAAGTGCTAAGCCACCTGAAAAAAGAGTGTCACGAGTTTGATTCTAGTCACTGACTAGAGAAACTTTCGGCATAGGGCTGAGCACCTTATCCTTGTGTATGGTTGTGGTTAAATGAATAGAAAGCCCTCGGCACTGCAAGGTAAAAAGAGGGAAAAGGAAGAAGAAGTATATATATATATATATAAAGCAAACAAAGATTAAAAAAAAATAAGCAGTAAAGCTATCATTTTTTCAAATCCCAGTATTTTTAAAAGGACCTTATTTGAGCTGTTTCTGAAAATACCATTAAAATACTTGAAATAAATCCTGTATATGAACACAAATTCACTTGAATTTATTCTTAGCTTAGTAGTCCAGTATGAACTTTATAAAAGCATATCACAGAGTTTGTTGTTGTCATTACTTGCAGTTGAAATTTTGAAGACTTAATAACTGACTTTGCCAAAAAAAAACAAATATGACTAAGTGAAACTGTTAAACTTAATACTTTGTAAATTGTAACATGTAAAAGACTTAATAAATACAGCCAGTTCTCAACTTCTGACACTCACACTTACAGCTGTCATCCGATTAGCATGTTCATTGAATACCACCTCACTACTGCAGTCCATGGAGCTCATGACATATTATTTAAGAAATACTTTCTCAGAAATCGATCCCAACATGGAGATATTTAGCAAAGTACATAAAATGGTGAAAACTGCAACTTCATGCTACAGAGAAATTTATGCAGAAATGAAAAGGAAACCTGTGCAGACTAAGTTGGACTTAATGTATATATTATTAAAGAAGTCCTTCCTGCTGTTACTTTGTGCTTGCTGAGGGTATTATTTAATACCTCTGATTTTGATATCAGGCAGTTTCTGATGTTGTTTTCGCTAATTTTTAAAGTGTTTGAAATGATTTGGAGACTAGCGGACTTTATTCAAACATGGCCCTCTGCCAAGCTGTGGATGCCAACCTTGTTGACCTAGGTGATGTTAGAGCCAATATGTCTGCTCATTTAAAATAGTGTCCAGGATACCATTGTTGGCATTTGGGCCTTGAGGTGAGGTATTAGTTAGAAGTTGCTACTTTCTAGCTGGAGCAGGCTGCCATCAATCTCTGAAACGGAGGTGTCATTCCTGACATGGGGCAGATACCTGTGCAGCTGCACCTTACCTGTTGGGCAGTCGCTGTGGTTGATCTTTGGGTACCTCCCCAGGCGCTTGCTTGTTTAATGGTGGCATAGGGTGCCTTATCACATTATCATCTTAGGGTCCTGTGGTATTTTGGTTTGAGTGGCCTTGCCCAAAGGCTGTCTACCATCCCGATGGCAGTATTGCTGTTGGTCCAGGACTGCTTATTCATTAGGTTACCCTGCTTATTTACCGTCCATATGTATCTGGGGAGTGATCCACTATCCGTCACCTGTAGATCTGTCCAGTTGCAGTTAGCTCTTTGACTTGGATCTTTGATAGTCATCTTTCCTAATAATAATTTAAATTTGGAAATTCATAATTTAATATAAAAAGAAAAGAAAACTTGCGGGCATATTTCTTTTATTTTTTTAATTTTTTTTGTTTTATTCATACTTCACTTTCCTTATAAAGTTGAATTCTTTTTTTTTTAAATTTATAGCAAATAAAAAGATATCTCTTATTTTATTGCGATGGATAAAATGCCAAAAGTGTTGAAATGAACATTGGTCTTTTTCTACAAAATTGATTTGATTTTGTTATTGATTGGGAAGGATTTTGATGCATTCATATAATATATGAATAATGTATGAATTTACTGACCTAGTTGGCCAGTGCATATTGTACCCATTCTCTAACCAACAGGCTATGAGTTTGAATCCTTCCATAGGCATAGGCTGTAGATTATTCTGTAGTTTCTATAGACTATTCTGCAGACAGAGTTATAAAGTAGGTGCCCTCCCTCGATAAGTCTTTGGCTTCCCTGGAGGTGTCATATAATAATAATATAATAATTTTATTTTAACTTCATAAAATTACAATTAAAAACAGTTACAAATAAATTGTAATTTTATAAATTAGTTAATTATATTAATAAAATTACAATTATTCAACACAATATAAGAGCCATTTTCTTTTTCTAGGTGGAGGACTTTGTAAATCCTCGTGGTTTCATATGCTTAATACGCGAGGACCTTCCAGCAATTCCAAGGACAGAATCAGGCATTCTTAGCTCTTTTTATTCTTACATTACTTTAACTTCAGATTCTCAGACTCAAAGAGGACCTACACCAGAAGATGAAGCTGCAAGACAGGCATCTCTAGACTGTGTTTTAGACTGCCATCCTGAACAGCTAATCACAGAAAGCAAATTTCTTAGAATTGATTCCCTTCAGGAATTAGTAAAGGTTAGTGTACTGTGTGGTCAAGATTGGCTGTTTTAATTTCATAGCTGTTTTAACAATTGGTAATCAGTTTTTTCTTAGATAAATTATTTTAAATGACATGCCATGGATCATTCCAACTTTTTAGCTGATAATTAAATGGAGGGCTTGACAAATATGCTTGTCCATGGTGAGTAGATTTGCCAGCTAGCAAGTAGTTAGACTTGACTAAATAGAATATTTTTTATTTAATAAAAAATAACTTCCTAAAAATACGTTTGAACTTTAAGAAAACAAAAGAAAAATTAATGTAACAAATTATATTTAACAAATAGACAAACTAACTTGATTTTGCTGTGCTTCCTATTTTTATTATATATTGATACCTTCTCCTTATTTGAATGGCTCTCATGCAAAGGACATATTTTCTAAATAGTGATCTAACACTAGCCACTTCGTGGAACTCCTATTATTGAGATCTTGGACAAGTACATTTTTTTCCATAGTGAATGGGATTTTTCATTTGTTCAAATCCTGGTTATTATGCATGAGTGGAATGAATATTTTCTATTAACAGTTAACATTAACAGATACCAACTGGTCTTCTTCAGCCCTTTTATATACACACACATACATACAAACAATGGACAGTGTCTGTTATATCTAAAGAAGTTCATTTTCTTTGATTGTATCATTGATTATCTCACTTTTCTTGAGTCTTCTTATTCCTCTTGCAGCTTTTGGATTCCACCGGATTCTATTTTCAGTCATTACTCTGATGTGTTTATTTTATTCGTTCATTCTTTTACAGATTTCACATTATATTACATTACTTTTAAAGATCATTTTTTATTTTATCAAGTCTAATTTTGTCATTCATTTATTAAGCATAATATAAAATGATTTTTCTGTGGACTAAGAATATTTTTAAGCTCAGTGTATTATTTTTAATTACCTTGTGTGAACCAGTAGAACCAATGATCTTCCTTTATGAGCATTGTATCATGCTAGGTGATTTATTACAAAAATATTCTTGACTTTAAGTCTGTAAAATGTTAAAAAATTCAAAATTTTCATTTCAAAGAACTGACTCCAGCTTTTATTTTTCATTTCTATAATGATCTATGTAACAGCAAATGAATAGGTTCATTATTGGTATCTTATCACTACAGTGTAAACATGTAGGTAGCCATTAGGATTTTAAGAGATGGAAATATTTCTTTGTGTGTCTTATTTGGGTGGGCCAGCTGAAACTTGGTTGTATTTTCTCTGTTTAAGCCCTCATTTTGATGTACATGTTATGAAAAGAATATTTAAAAAAAAAAAAATGCAAAAATGAATTGATTTATTTTTGTGCTTTTTTTTTCTTTTTGTACAAGGCATAGAAAATTTTAACTGGGGGGCTATGCCCCCTGGCACTGTAGGCGCCAGGGGGCATAGCCCCCCAGTTAAAATTATAAAAAGTAATTTATTAGATTATTATTATTATGAGTAATTTTACATATTGAACTCTTATGAAATTTATGAAAAAGAAATATCTTAATTGGCAAAGAATTCTCTGCCAATTTTTTCTCCTGATTTCATTAGGAGAAAAAATTTTCTTCTGATGAAATCAACACTGTGTAACCACAACTTAAACTTAGAGCATGCATGGTTAAATGCTATGTATGGTCTATACTGCTATACGGTGCAGAAAGTTGGACCTTGAAGACAACATCAATAAAAAAAAACTTGAAGCCTTTGAGATGTGGTTATACAGACGAATGTTAAAAATCCCATGGAAAGCAAAAACGTCCAATCAGCAAGTACTGGAACAAATGGGGAAAGCACGTGAACTTTTAGATACCATAAAAACTACATATCTTGGTCACCTACTTCGTAATGAAAAATATAAGATATTTCAACTGATTATAAAAGGGAAGATAAATGGAAGAAGAGGACAAGGAAGACTAAGAAAATCTTGGCTGGCAGACATCAGACAGTGGACTGGCATGAGCTCTGAGGGACTGTTTAGAGTGGCTGAGGATCGCTCAAAATTTGCCAAGGTGGTCGCCGGCCTCCGATAGGAGATGGCACTTGAAGAAGAAGAAGAGTCAATTGTGCTTTGTCTATTAATGGTTTCAAGGAAAGGTACAGTAGATTGTGTGTTGATAATTTGGGTCTCCCACATTAAGGCTTAGGATGAAGGTGCCCGTGTAATAATTAATAAAACTGTTCTGTACCTATGAAGTTTACAGAAGAATTGTTTTATTTTGGTAATTATTTAATGATCACTATCTCTTCATCAGATAGCAGGTATCCCCCGCCTGACCATTATAAACTTATTCGTGCAGTGTTTTAGAATACTAAGTGATAAATAAATTCTAAGCAACCATTCTAACTTTTTAGCTTATTTTCAAGCTTCTGCCAATTAATGAAGTGACTTTTATTCACTTAGAAAATTATTCTTCTCTGATCAAATAAGGATAGAATCATGAAGAAAAGAAGAAGAAATTATGATTTATTTTCTTGGCTATATACTGAGGCAGTATTTTATAGGTTAAGTGTATTAGTGTCCAAGAAAGTTAGAACAGAAATATTTGTTTAAGAAGTGCATACTACTTTTGTCATATTT
Organism: Typopeltis vanoorti; assembly: GCF_054136105.1. Taxonomy (NCBI): domain Eukaryota; kingdom Metazoa; phylum Arthropoda; class Arachnida; order Uropygi; family Thelyphonidae; genus Typopeltis; species Typopeltis vanoorti. The sequence continues at coordinate 30,296,679 of NC_143562.1, read as the reverse complement.
ATTTTGGGATGTGACAAAGAATTCTAGAAAACTATGCCTCATATAATCACCAAGTTTGAATTGTTTTTTAACTTGTGACATCCTGCATCATCATTATTATTCATTTTGTGATCTTTATGGAGTAACACTTATTTTAGGATTTTTATTTCTTACTAAATATAACTGCAATTATTAATTGCGATTTTTTTAAATTTTCTTTTTCTTTCTTTCTTTTTTTTTTTCCAGACACTTATCTTTGCATGTCATGGGCCAGATTCCCCATCATCTCTTGGAAATTGCTATGATGAAGATTCTGCAGTATTTCTTTTAGAAATTCTTATTAAAATTGTTCTTCAAAACAGGTAACTCCATTTTTATTGAAATAGAAAGATGTTTATAAGATATTAAATATCTTATAAACATCTATTAGAACATTCACTTTTGTGTATAATTTTAGGTGACATAAAAAGTATCAGATAGAATTGTATTAAGGTGCTTACATTACTTTTTCACACTTTTAATGAAACTTGTGCATACATATATATATACACACAATGATATGCCACAGGTTAATGATGCTAAAAAATATCAAATTTTTTAGACTGAATCATACATGCATCTTCAGTACAGCCAATATAGCAAATTGATTCAAACAAGAAAAAATGTTTAAAGTCAGTTAACTGGTCAAGGAAAGTGCTATGCACTAGAGAATAGAATAGGAATTCTTTCCACAATGGTAACTTGGGAATTGCTTACATAAGAGGCAATGATTCCTAGAATGTTAAGAGGATTATACTCATTTAGATGTATCAAGGATCTTATTGTGGGAAGCTCTTGTCAAGAATTAGTTATTTGTGAGTGTGTATTATAATTGCATAACCCTTATTAAAAAAAATTCAATATTTGGAGAAGAAAAAATACAAGTATAATGATGAACATGGAAAATAAATACAGATTATAGCATTGTTCTTATGGTGAAAAGTTTAGTTAAGTTTTTTAACTTTTCCTTTATTTATGTTTCATGTGTGTGTGTTTTAAGTTTCTAGTCAGATGAATTCAGACTGTTCACAGCATATATGGGAACAGAAACAAAAACACTAATACCTTTGCAAATTAGATTGGATTGACTTCCACTACAAAATATAACAAATGCTAGTAGTTTCAAGTCCCCTTATTTTATAAGCAACAATTGATAACATATTAATATAATATAGAATTTTATCTTTTATATTTTTGAATACCTTATCAAATAGGTAGAGTTGCCATTTTGAAGGACCAGATATCATCACTGGCTAATATAATTTCATAACTAGTTTCAAATCAACAGCTTATATATATCAATATATAAGCTGTTAATATATATATATATATATATATATATATAGATGTAGAAAGTATTTTACCTTGGGTATAATAAATGTTAAAGATACCAAGCTATTTTAAACCTGGTTTTACTCCATTTCCCAAGTAAGCAAATAGACAAACAAGTCAAGTTTGCACCTGCAAGTGTTACAAGTCTAGCTGACCCTGCACATAGTGCAAGACCACTTATTTTGGAATGTATCCTAGTCAAAGAGCCCAGTCAAAGGCATTTCCAGTTCCCTTGCACATTCTTGCAAAACCCTAGCTGATATCCCATCTAATCTCTCAGCTCTATTTACATTGATATTCTGCAATATCCTAAGAAGCTCCATCCACCTCTGTTCCCACATTAGTATCTGTCACATATGTTAAAACAGTAGCCTCACTTGGATGATATACCCTTGCAAAGTGGTCACTTGACTATTTCTTCTGTTACCTTGTGACCATCATCACTTTAAGGTTAATCTTTTATCATCATTCTTCCTCTTACTTGCAACATAACGAAAGAACTCTTTGGGATTTCCTTTGGTCTGCTTAGCTAGATTCTTCTGATAATAAACGATTGAAGTGTGGTATAGAATGATGGATAATGAAAGAAAGAAAGAGTGAATGGGAAAAGCATAAAAGTAAGAGAAACTGGAAGAAAAGAGATTGTTTATTTTTATGTTTATTGTATGGGAATTCAATAATAAGAGGTATATGTAATGAGAAAGTGACAACAGCATGTTTTCCGGGTGCTGAGAATAAAGGATGTTAGTGAAGCATTAAGTTTGCAGAAGAAAGAAGCCAGCGAACTAATTGTTTTGGCAGGCACAAATGATTTGAAAGGTTAGAAATATGCAATAAGAGAAAATATTGAAAGAGTTGCTAGAAGAAGCAAAAAAGAAGAGTTAGAAAGTAAAGATTGTAAGTCTGCTGCCTTGGTATGATAGGACAGAATTGAGAAGGGCCATGATTACCAATGAGTCAATGAGAAGATTGTGCAGGAGGAATGGTGTGCAGTTTATAAATGTGTGAAGTGAATTTGATGTATGTAAGGACCTGTTTATGTCTGATGGGCTGCACTTAAATGGTTTTGGAGTTAGGTGCTTTGAGAAAGTTCTGTTCAGTGAGAGTTTAGAAGTGCAAAGCCAGGGAAACTAGAGATATAAGGGAGGAAGCAATCAAGCATGTGTCTTGCCATCCCCGGAATAGATAAGTATGGGTGCATGAATGATTATGAAGAGCTGGATGCAGTTTCCCAGGTTTAGAATCTGAATGATCAGGTAATGACATCATGTAAGGGTAACTGTGGGTCCAAGGGGATGTTGAAATGCATGTACACGAAGGCCTGAAGCATCAGAAATAAATGAGAGGAGTTTTTAGAATTGGTCAGCTTAACTTGGCCAAAAATTATTGGCATCAGTGAGAGCTAGTTGTCAGAGAATGATGTAGGTACATGGATAGAATATAATGGATATTGCATTTTCACAGAAAATAGAAGAAATAGGGCAGGAGGAGAGGTAGCATTAATGATAGCTGAAAAAAAACTTCATCCAACAAAAATAGAAGTTAAGGAAGATTGTAGATCTGATGGAAAAGGCTCATTTGAGGCTGTCTGGTGTGAGATAGAGACCAATAGGACAAAATATATTGTTGGTTGCTGCTATAGGCCTGGGGGTTCAGAAGAAAATGTGGATGACATGCATCAGCAGATTAGCACAATAAGTGCAGGCTGAACAATTATCATGGGGGACTTCAACTACGACGATATAAATTGAAAGGAGGAAAGGGCATATGATAAAATGGAAATGGAATTTATGTAGTTACTAAGTGATAATTATCTGAAACAGCATGTGATAGAAGGGACCAGGTTTGAGAGTGTTGAATCTAGTAATAGCATCAGAAGATATATCTATAACCGCAGTATCAAATCTACCTCCGACTGGGGAAAGTGACCATGCAGTCTTGCCCTGGGAGATTGCTCAACATGTGGAAATTTTCAAGAAAGGGTTTATCTGGAACTACAAAAGCTAGTGATTATGACAAACTTAGGAGGCAACTTGGAGCAGTGCCATTGCCTAAGAGACTACATGGAATGAATGTCATTAGTGCATGGGAAGTGGTCAAGGATTGTTTGAGTGAGGCAGTATCAAGCTGCATACCCAGAGTTACAAAAATAACCCACATAGGAATTAAGTGGATTATTAGCAATATAAAGGGGGCTGCAGAAAAAGAAGAATTGTGGAAGGAATATAAACAACAACATGCTGATGAGCAGTATAAAGCACAAGTAAGAAGGGTAACTTGTATGGTAAGGAAGGCTAAATCAGATTTCATGAGAAAATTAGCTAAGCAGATCAAAGTAAATCAAAAGAGTTTTTTTGCTACATAGCAAATAACAGAACGATTATGGGAAGATGATTTTAATCAGTGCTGATGGTAGGAAAGTGACAAAAGCAGAAGAATTAGTTCAGTTCCTAATGATCACTTTGCAAGGATATATCATCTAGGTGATGAATTTGTAGTTACTGAGGCGATAGAGACTGATGTGAGCATTTAAGGTAGATGAACTGGAGGTACCCAGTGTATTGAAAAGTATCAGTGTGAATACAGCAGTGAGTCAGGACAGTATGTCTGCTGTGCTATGAGAATGTGCAAGTGAACTGGCAGTGTCTCTGATGAAGTTGTTTATCTCAAAGTCTCAGCTCTGGCAAGGTTCCAAGGGAATGGAAAGAGGGCAAGATAATTTCATTACATGAAGTTACATGAAGGTGGCTCCAAGACAAGTAGAAAATTGCAGACCAATTAGTATCTCTGAAGTGGTGGTTAAAGTATTGGAAAAGTTGGCTAAAAGTAAAATTCAGGAATGGGTGGATAGAAATATGATACTTTATAGAGAACAGCATTCACATTTTATAATAAGACGATAGCAGAATTGGATAAGCGAAATGGCTACACCATGATACTGCTGTACTTTGCAAAGGCATTTGATAGAATATTGCATGGAAAACTATTACATGAATTGGAACAAATGGGAATGGATATGAGGCTGGTGGAATGGATACTGGGATGGCTGATAGACATCAGATGGTGGTGTATGGCAGAGTGGAATCAAGGGGAATGAGGGTAACTAGCAGAGTGCCTTAGGAATCTGTACTAAGACCACTATTTAATTTGTATATTAATGATATAGCAGAAGATTTGAAGGGGGACATTCAGTTCTTTGCCAGTGTTGCAAAACTAGGGAGGGCAATATTTGATAAAGGTGATGTAGATATCTTATAAGATGATTTAAATAAATTGGCAGTGTGGGCAAAGGATAATGGTTGTCAATTCATTGTTGTAAACTATATGGTAATGTACTTGATGAAGAGATTGCACACTTTGTATCATATTGATGATACTAGGGATTTGGGCATGATGCTGGATAGAGATTTGAAATTCAGAGGACATATTGCAAGAGTTAGCAAAATAGCTCAGAGGATTATTTGGATGCTGATGAGTACATTGATAAGTAAAGATAGGGTGGTTATTATCCATATCCCTCTTTATATGTGATTTGGCCTTATAATGACTGTTGTGCACAGATTTGGTCACCTGTGTTTCTTGGGAATTGGGAGGTGGTGGACAGGATTCAGAGATGAGTGACCAAGCTGGTGACAGGTCTGTGGAATGTTCCCTATGAGGATAAATTAAGGGTGTGTGGGTTGCAAAGTTTAGCTATCAGGCATAGGGGAGGGGATATGATAGGAACTAATAAATTACTAAAGGAATACTATAAGATTGACACAGAAGAAATTGTTCCATACATGGAGAGTAGGGGAAAAGGGGGAGATCACACTTGGAAGCTGTCTAAGAGTATGGTTAATAAGGATGTGCGGACTAGTTCTTCTCTTGAAGTGGTAAATGAGTGGAATGGATTGCCACAGGTGGTTGTGAGTGCCCCAACAGTGAATAGGTTAAAGGAGATGTATAATAGGTATTGTGTTAATGGATAGTTTGGGTCTTCTGCAATGAGTCTTTTGACTCTATGGACCGCCCATATAAATAATAATAATAATAATATACCTCAATGATTTGAAAATGCATATAACAAGCACATTTCATGTGGTAAACCTTATAACTTATACTGATTAAATTTAATGCTTTTTGATTAAACTAAGCATGAAAACATGATAACTGACAAATACTGAAACACTTATTTTTGTGAAAAGGGTATGTGTGAAAATCAGAACTAAAAAAGTAGCTTATTCAAAAAGTGCCATTTTAAAAACAGCAAATCTATCAATTAAGTCATAAATAACACTATCTCTTCTCCATGGAACACATAGCTATAGTAGTTTTTCATGTAATCACATTTTCTATAAATATTTTTGGTGGACCATATAAAGGATCATAGGCATAAATGAATAAATGACAAACTTGAACAATTCAACTATATCAGACGGAAATTTTTGAGTTAATAATTCTATTGTTTCTTTATGGGGAATGTTTGTGAAGAGGGAGACAAATAGAATTATTAACTCAAAAATTTCCGTCTGATATTGTTGAATTGTTCAAGTTTGTTATTGCATCAGGTTACTTCACCTGGAAAGGTTTCTAGAACACCTTGAAGAAAAAATATTCACTTTTGAACCCAAACCAAAAATTTGGTTAAGATATGTCGACGATGTATTTGCAGTCTGGGATCATCCCAAACATGAATTACAACTGTTTCTAGATAAAATTAACCTTCTTCATCATCGCATCAACTTTACGTTGGAAAAAGAATCTCCACAGAGTATCTCCTTTTTGGATTTACACGTCCAAAGAAAAGAAGATGATTCCATCGCCACGTCTGTCTTTCGCAAGCCTACATTCTCAGGTCGCTACATTCACAATTCTTCTGCTCATCATCCATCTCAGAAATCTGGCATTATTAATTCACTAGTTTCCAGAGCACACAAATTCTGCTCCTCTGAAGAATCTTTAAACCAGGAATTAGAAGTAATCAAAAATACAGCTATCCTAAATGGATATCATCCGAAAACAACTCAAAAAAATCATCAGTCACTTCTCCACACATCAAACCAGACAGGAAGAAGTCCATAGGATTCCCATACCTTACGTCAAAGGCATCTCTGAATGTCTTTCTAAAAATTATGAACTACTACAATTTTGCCACTGCTTACATACCGATCAACCAAATTTACAACTTGTTACCTTCTCCTAAGGACAAACTCTCACCTTTGATGTTGCCTGGTGTTTATGAAATTCCATGCTCATGCAAATTGTCTTACTTTGGACAGACAGGTAGGTCTGTTCAGAAACGCATCTCGGAACATCAAGACCACATTCATCTTTTTAAACTGCAGAAATCTGGCCTCTCTCAACATAGAATTGAAAATCCAAACCTAGGATCCATTGGGAAAAGTCTAAACTTTTACATAGATCTTTATATAAACATGAACGTTTATACAAAGAAAGTTCTGAAGCCCTACTACACAGACCAAACTTAAACCACAACAATGTTCTTACTATTCCAAAAGTATAGGAAATTGTCATACAAAATTGTGTTAATTTTTTTTTTTTTTTTTTTGTAACACGTTACGCACGTTTAATGAGATTCTATTGTAATCATGCGCCCTAACTGTATGTTATTCCTATTATTGTTTTAAACTACTGTACTGATGATGTCCTAAGATACTTAGGATGAAATATTTACAATTAAATAATTTTCACTGTGGTTAATATGCATGTTTCTTTTAATTATAATCGCACTACAGGTTTCATTATTTAAAAAAAAAAAAAAAAACTTGAGATTTTTATGTCACCATTATTATTAAGATTAGGGTTGTTAATCAAAATTTCACAGGCTTCTTTAAATTCTATTCATACCAAGTTTTTGTATGATGTAAAGAACAAGTAACAAGTCTTAACACTCCACACCAATCAATTTGGTGTAGGGTGTTAAGAGCGTGATCTGAGAGGCCTGCTTCACCAGAATTTTTAAATTTAATGTATTGTTTGTGTTCTGTTTTACAGATAGGGATTATACGTCCAGTTTCCTCAATATAAGGTAAGTTACAGGTGCAATAGATGCAACGAACTCCAGGGTGTGCCAATGGGAGAGAGGATCCTTAGAGGAGTTGAATATGTTTTTTTAATTTTAAAGGTGGTTTAAAAGTGGCATTAGCATTATAATGGTGTAGGATTCTGTTAATTTTTTTTTTCTGATAACCCTTTAATATATGGGATAGCTATAGTTTTACTGTAATCTATAGTATCTTTTGCTAAAGTTTTATGATGAACTTTATTAAGAGTATGTTTTTGCTATACCCATTATTTATAAATGTATTGCAAATAATTTTTAATTCTTGTTTAAGAGCTTGTTCATTAGAGCAAATTGTTATAGCTCTGTTTTTGAGGGTGTTAATGATTCCAAATTTTTTCGAAGGGTGGTGATATGAGTTGGCATGTATATATTGGCCGGTACGTCTAGACTTGCAGTAAACAGTGAAGGATGGATTGCCTGAGGGAAGACATGTGACCAGCATATCCAGGAAAGGGAACGAGTTCTGATTTTCAATTTCAATAGTAAATTGTAATGGAAATCGTTAAGGAATGTGTTTAATGTTTGGTGGCCAAAAAAACATCGTCAATGCATCTAAGCCAAACTGTAGGTTTTAGAGTAAAGGAATCAAAAGCATCCATATAAAAGTTAGCAATTGGGGGGGGGGGGGGGGAATAGTGATGAACCCATGGTCGTGCCTTCATTTTTGTAGGTAAAATTTATTTTGCCATACACAGTAACTGGAATGTAGTACATGACAAAGAGAGCTGTGATATCAGGCAGAAATTTGTTCTGTAGGAGAAGAATTGTGTCATTGATTGGGACATTTATGAAAAGGGCAGAAACGTCAAGTTTCTTGAGTGTTGATGCTAATTTATTGTCTAGGTGATAGACAATAAATTAGCATCAATTTATTGTCTAATTTATTAGACAATAAATTGATGCTAGAGCTGTTTATTCCCTCAACTATTGGCCGAAGTGGAATATCATGTTTGTGTACCTAGGTACACAAACATAACACAAAAAATTAATAGAATCCTACACCATTATAATGATAATGCCACTTTTAAACCACCCTTAAAATTAAAAACCATATTCAACTCTTCGAAGGATCCTCTCTCCCATTGGCACACCCTGGAGTTTATTGCACCTGTAACTTACCTTATATTGGGGGAAACTGGACATACAATCCCTATTTGTAAAAAAAAAAAAAAAAAAAAAAAAAAAAAAAAAAAACCGACATTAAATTTAACAATTCTGGTGAAGCAGGCCTCTCAAATCATTCTCTTAACACCCTACACCAAATTGATTGGAAAAGTAATTGTTCTTTACATCATACAAAAACTTGGTATGAATGGAAATTTAAAGAAACTTGTGGAATTTTGATTAACCACCCTAATTTTAACAATAATTGTGGCATAAAAATCCCAAGAATTTGGATGGCACACATTCACTTAGTTTTCCAGCAAACCCTGACTTTAGGACTATAAGCAGTTTTTCAGCTTTTATTGGCCACTACCCATACCAGTTCATTGCAATTTATATGTATACTTATATAAGTAAATTTTTTTATTTATTATTGTTCTGTGAACATGTTACTCTCCAGCTTAATTTAATTTGTAACCTGATGGATAATAATAATAACAGGACTCTAGCTTTGATGTAGTAAGTTTTTTTTTCTCTTCTTCTTTGCCAGAGGTCAGGCCAATAGTTTTAATGGTTTGATCAGTAACTATAGCATACCACATAGATTGTAGTGCAGCTTGTTTCTTTGTATACTTCAGATGATGACCTTAATGTGAAGGTTGAAATGTCGAGTGTTTATTTTGGTTTATATTAAACTAAAGTTTTACTCTAACACGGTGGTTGTTTCCATAACGTTCATGATATTTTTTGTTTTCACCTTGGGTAACACCAGTAAAGTTGGCATTAAAGTCTGTAATTCATCTGCTAGCTCAACCTCTTTTCCATGGATGCATTTTCTGTTGATGTCTTGAATTCATTTGAATGTGAAGTTATTCCAGTTGTTGACTTTTTTGACTGTTGACTGTACTGATCATGAAACCTTAGGAGCCTTTTTTAACTGAGCTGTTCCTTATCTGCATGATATTGGATTAAGTTGCACAAACATATTATATATGTGGTATTTTTAGTCACTACAAAATATTGTTTGGTTGACAAAGTCTTAAATCGTTAGCTCATCCTTGTTCATTCGTTATTCAAATGGGTACCTACTTATAAATTGTATCATAGGAAGGCAGTCAGATCACTTGTTCACATTCTTTACAGTAATGTGATGCTCTCTCCATTTATCTAATTTTTATCCTGACCTCTCCTTCCTATAAAAAGATAGTTGATTTTTTTAAAAAAAATTGAATTCAGGTTTTATTAAAGAAGAATAACAATCAAATATTTAAGTAGTAAAAAAAAAGTGTAGAGAGATAGCAAAGCTTGTTGTGCTCTGATTTCCTCATATCAATTCTCTTATAATTAAAGATACCAAAAATTACATACTTGGTTTAATCCTTTATCCAAGTTTAAGCAAACAAGTTTGTGCCTGAACTATTTTCAGGACTGGAGCAACTCGTATAAAGAAGCTAATGACTTCGCATCACTTGCCTTAGTAACCCATAATGCAAAGCACATCTCCTTGCGGACATGTATAATACTATGCATTATGAGACGGGTCATAACCCTAATGAGACCTCAGTGAAGGTCGAAACCGGTCTGGGTAGTATATAATGCTATGCATCATGAGAAAGTCACAACCCTGATGAGACCTCAATAAAGGTCAAAACCGATCTGGGTAGTGACTCTTACCATATTGCATAGCATTATATATGTCTGCGAGGAGATGTGCTTTGCATTATGGGATACTAAAGCAAGTGATGTGAAGTCATTAGCTTCTCTATACGAGTTGCCCCAGTCCTGAAAATAGTTCAGGCACAAACTTGTTTGTTTGCACTTGGATAAAGGATTAAACCAAGTATATATTTTTTGGTATCTATAATTTATAGTATAACCAAGTGGAAAAACTTCCAGCATCAATTCTCTCAACTTTTATTATGGATGTAATATGTAGTGTGAAATAACTGAAGTAAACCAAAAATACATTAACACATCTGACAGCAAGTTTAAGTTTTTTTTTAGAAATGTTTCATGCCATTTAATGTAAGCTGCTATTTGTTCCCTATTGTAAAAATAATGTATTTTTATTTTAATTTCTTTGTTTGATTCATTTCCGTTTGATTGTTTTGTAACTTCTACTTTAAATCTTACTTGGTATATAGTCGTCTAGTCCACATTAGAAGATTCTTGAAATCACTATCATCTGGTACATTCCGATACACGGCTACCTTTTTCCAAGATTGATGAGGGCACTTCCTATTGTTGAGACCATTAGGAAACTTGGCGGCAGGAAATTCAGAACTAACTTTCTTCAGTACTCAAATGAGTCATCTCACACTTCGTGCGTCTGTTAGCTGGAACGTGGGTCCCCCGACCTTGAACCGGCATGACAGTCTCGAACCTGGAGCCAGAACAGAACTTGGGTGAAGGCGATCTTATCCTGCCACGTACATCAATACAATCTCTCTTCCCATGTGGCCATCTACCAGATGACGACTGACCTCTACTCCGGCTTATGAAAAATCAATGACGACAACGAATCATGGCAAGAACTACTTCTGATGATGATTACAATCTTGATGACCCTGCTGTCTTAATGTCTCCCCCTTTTATCTTGCTCAACCGACCTTGGGTCCTGCTACAATTTTATTTCCTTAGGTATTCAAAGAGGTCTATTCGCCTCCCCCCCCCCCCACACACACAGTTTGGTCGCTGCGTTAAGGCAGGAAACCCCGTACATTCTTGACCTTCGTGAGTACGGTAACCTAAGGTCATATTCTTAATCCCGTCTGGGATATCTTTGTCTTAACAATTTATTAATATAATTCATTCAGACATTTTTTTTTTCTTTGTCTTTTGGTCTTTTTGAACAGAAAATTTAAAGTTAAATATTAACTAAAACTACAAGTATACTATGTTAATTTGAATTCCTAAGTAAAATCGATATAGAAAGAATCTAATTTAAATTTTCTCTCTATACAAGATTTTACACTATCATTATAGTAATATTTACTGTTCAGGAAATGGGTTTGCATAACCTAATCACAGCACTTCATAAATATACCACTTGCTTGGAAAAATGTTTAGGATAATATTGAAATTATCTATTTGCTGTATTAGCAAACAAAAACTTTGGATATATTTGAGAAAAAGAGTTAAATTCAACACAAGTGTTCAGGTAAGAACTAAATATCATGAGTTTAGTTGATTTGTTTTTACACATACGGTATTAATCCTAATGCAGAGCCTCAGATCAGATCCCATCAGGTTGGCTGCCAACTATTTTCCCATTTAGCCTCCCACTAATTAATGAACTCTAAATCGTAGTTCTCAGTATTTTTCTTATCTCTGAAATCCAGGGCCCACCATAATCAGTTCCTTCTACTCATAACTAGGACCCCAATCTCTTGAATAGCTTTGCATTCAGGCCCCTTGTTGTGCCCCCCCCCCCCCCCCCCATTGTAAATCTCACTGTTCCTAGCTGACTTTTGTTGTATATTTTCAAGCCAGTCATTCACAGTATCTTCAGCACAAAAAAAAAAAAAAAAAAATTTTAATAGTAGTAGCTAATATATGATAGCAAAAAAGGTCACTATTTTCCTGATTTAAAATACCCTGTATACGGAGTTCTATTTAAGCCATACTAAAAACTTAAACAGTTTATTTTACTTCATATGTTTCAACTGTCCAACACTGAAACAGAATACAACTATTTTGGAACACTCCTGTGTTTTTAGTTGACAGCTGTCAATTCCTTAAACACAGAGAATAGCTGCTTTCTATCCAATTCTTCAATTAAAAATCAAAAATCACGACAGTGAATATACATTAATTTCACAATAGGAATTTGAATATTAAGGAATCCACAAAAAACAACTATTCATTCCTTATATGTCTTTCATCAAAGCCGTCAGTAGTTACAGAACTGAATCTTCTTGCTCTCAGAGAGAAGCTAATCATGTCTCTAATGTCAAAGGAGTATTTGAATATAACTCAAAAATTTAATATTCAGTATCTTCTTCTTCTTCTGCAGCTTCTCCTACTTAAGTGGGGGTCATTGTTGATGATGAGTCTTCTCTACATCCTCCTGTCTTGGGCTGTCACCACATCCAAGTTCTTCATCCTCAAGTCCTCTTCTACCAGCTCCCTCCATCTCTTCTTTGGCCGCCCACGCTTCCTCCTTCCTTGCACATCCATCTGCATGACCCTTCTTCCCACATATTCGTCCTCCCTCCTCATCACATGACCAAAACCATCTCAACCTTGCCTCCTGTATTCAGTATACTCTTTCAAAAAATTTCTTTTCTTTCATCAACCAAAGACAAGGCTCCCTCTTCAGATGCTTCAAGTGTCTATTAGGTTCGTTGGTACTTTGGTTAAAGCTTCTGGTTTTAAAACAAACACAGAATCCTTAGAATGCAAAACTAAAGTCCTCCACAAGATCAGATTTGGTATGGAATAATTTTATAATAAACTGTGAGGCATTATTAAATCTCCCTAATCTTAACTGAAATCATAGACTACATCTATTTCCTTACTGGAAAATAATGCTTCCTGACACTGCTTGTCATAAATACTCCTCCTCTCCCTTTTTTGAAGGAAAAAAAAAGGGTAATTTTCTCAAGGGTAAAGTTTCCCTTTTTTGAAATATATCATATATTCAAGCAATAATAATCAGGAAAAGGAAGGGGTAGCTATAGTATGCAACACTAAACATGAAGATAATTTCAGGTACAGTTGTATGAAACATAAAAATCGAGAATTGGGCAATGCAACTTTTGTGCCATTTTCCTAATATTTATTTCTATATTCTTACCAATCTTCCCATGATTTTTTCTAGGCCCCTTTAACATAATACTTCACTTTCTTACATATTTTTCTGCATTCTCTCATAACACATACGACTTACTTCCTAGGAATTTCTGATATGCTTTCTTCTTTTCCATAACTGCCTCTTTAATTTCCTAAGTGAGAACTCCATTGTGGACTTATGAAATTAAAGAGGCAGTTATGGAAAAGAAGAAAGCATATGAGAAATTCCTAGGAAGTAAGTCATATGTTATGAGAGAATGCAGAAAAATATGTAAGAAAGTGAAGTATTATGTTAAAGGAGCCTAGCAAAAATCATGGGAAGGTTGGTAAGAATATAGAAATAAATATTAGGAAAATGGAGGAAAGAGTATTGTAAAAGAAATCAGAGATGATAAAGGCAACATGAAGATAAGCTATTTTAAACATCTGGAGTAATTACTTTTAAAAGTTGTTAAATGAACGACCTGTTCAAGAGGAATGCAATCTGGAGTACATGTCAATACCTGAGATAGAAAAAACCATCAGAAATGTGGATTGGCAGTTAGAGTAGGTGATATTTGACCAGATAATTCCCTAGTCAGAAGGTTGAATTCTGAATGTGAGAATTATGGAGAAATTTCCTTACTGAGTATTATAGGTAAGTTTTATACAGGCATTCTTGGCCATATAGTAGATCATTTCATTTTTAGCATATCATTTTTATACATTACAATTCTCTTCCACATTCTAATAATGTGGAAGAGAATTGTAATGTTGCATCTCTGTTCATTATATCTCCCTAAGAGAAATATTAACTTCCATTTAGTAGAGAAAACTCACCTGATATTGCTGCATTTTTTTCAATTAGTGAAGTAAGGATATTTAATACCATATGAAATATAATTTCCATGATATTTCATATGGTATACAATATCTACCTCCAAATCAAAGACATAGCTATGGGTTCTCTCACCACATTTTCTTTACGAGGACATTTGAAGAAAACAATTCTCCCTGGTTTTGCTTTGCATTAATCATGTTTTCTATTTAGCCTCATAGTCATGATATATTACATGAGTTTGTATTGCAGTTAAGCATCCTAAACCTTAGAATAAAATTTACAGTAAACACGTATATAAAGTATTAGAATGTAGAGCCAAAGACTTCAATTTGGCAAGTTGAGTTATTAATATGAAGTTTTTTTTTTTGTATCCCACACCTACATGGACATGAGGTACAAGAACCTATAGCATATTACTGCTGTGTGTGCGTGCGTGTGTGCGTGCGTGCGTGCGTGTGCATGCGTGCATGAGTGAAGAAGAAGCAGGTTCAATATGTTTGCAGTTGTACTGAAAAGGAATGTTGGACAGCTGTTGCTCTTTTAACTGGTCCTACAGAAAGTGGAGGAATGATGTTTGCCAGCTCACTGGAGCAGTGCCCATTATTAATCCATCATTATTATACAAAACAGAACTGAAACTAAAAAGTTTTAAAATTTACCAATGATCTATGAGAATATAACCTTCAGCATTGGAGTTGCCTTGGTTTACACTACTTAGTTTGCATTACTTAAATGCTGAAGGCAACTCCAGTGCGGAAGGTTATGTTCTCATAAGTGCTATGGTAATTTTTGAAACTTTTTAGTTACAGTTCTATCTGTTATAACAGTGATTGATTAATTATGTTCATTCTTCATATTAATAATTTATAGTAGTAATTGAAATCAGCCAATATTTACATTTTTTGTATACTTTAGTCACCATCCTCCCACATCAAACCACATATACTACAGGTACCTGAATAATGGGGAAAATTAAAAAAAAAAGCTTCAAAAATGAAAGATTATTTTAGGAGTCAGAATATTCTCTATAGAATGCAAGTGCATCTAATTTAGATTTGGAGTCTGCAAGAATTACTATATATTAGATCAAATATTAAAGCAGTAAAATTGTTCTTATTCATTATTATTTTATCCACTATAATTATTTTGGTTACACACTGATTATTATAAGATTAAATAAGTTTTTTGGATTTCTTCTTAGATATATTTAACACACAAACTATAATGTTCTATTTATAGAGATCGTGTTTCTACTATATGGTCAGAAATTAGAGATCATCTTTATAGTTTAATTATGGGTGCTGGAGCCAGCGAACATTTACTTCTCTTAGAAAGAGGAATAGTTGGGTTGCTTCGAATAGCTATTAGGCTAATGCGAAGAGAAGAAATGATTCCACAGGTAAAAAAAAAAGTGTTTACATCAAAATCTTTTTTTTTTTTTTTTTTTTTTTTTCATATTGAAAATTACTGTTGTGATTTCTTTCTATGTGTCTTATTAGTGTACTTATGTTGGATCACAGTGAATTTGCTATTCAGTTGTATACAGTTGTATCAAATTAGATACAAAAAAAAGTCACCTGTCCCTGATGGCATTACTCTAGTTGTCCTAAAGGTATGTTCTCTGTAGTTAACTCCCATTCTGTGTTGTTGTCTTTTTTTTTTTTTTTTACACTTTCATATTCCTCTATTATCTATCCCCCAGCATGGAAATTAGCCTGCATGCAACCTATTCCCAAGAAGGGTGTTAGACAAATCTTACCATCAAACCACCACTCAATTTTCTTATCTCAGTTCTCTCTAAAATAACAGAGAGAACCATCAACAGTCAACTCCTGCACTGCCTTGAAAGCACTCAACTAATAAATGATCACCAATATGGATTCCACTACTGATGATCAATAGGAGATCAACTTACCTATGTCATTCAAACACCATGGAAAAATTTGAAGTCTCAGATGGTTGTTCTTGACGTTTCCAAGTTTTTCTGACATAAAGGTCTATTAAGCAAGCTCCTATCATTTGGCATATCCCATGACTTTCTACTACTGCATTGCTAGTTTTCTGACTTCATGCATACTACACATGATGTTTAAGAGCTCCTTATACTCTGATAACTGAATATTTCCATTCAAGTTATTTCCTGTGTCATTTATGTACAAATTAAACAGCAACGGTCCCAGCACTGACCCTTGCGCCACGCCAATAGTCACCTGTTTTTGCCTTGATTCTGCCCCTCCATATACAACTTTATGACATCTGTCCAGCAGCCACCTCTTATCCACTTAACCAGTGTCACATCCATTCCCATTTGTTCTAATTTGCATAACAGTTCCATGTGGTATTCTGTCAAATACCTTTGCAAAATCCACCAGAATCACTGTATGGCCATTTCCTTTATCCAACTTTGTTGTTACTTTGTTATAAAAAAAAGATAGTAAATTACTAAGGCATGACCAACCCTTCACAAAGTAATGTTGCCCCCTCATACAGTATCATATTTTTATCCACACATTTTTAAATTCTCTTTTTGACCAATTTTTCCAGTACTTTTACCTCCACACCTAAGATACTGTGATTGGTCTATAATTTGCTAGTGCAATCTTGGAACCTCCTTTATGCAAGGGAATTATTTTGTCCTCTTTCCACTCCCTTGGAACTCTACCAGAGTGGAGACTTAAATTATAGAGCCTAGTCAAAGGCATTGCCACATTCATCTCTGGACAAACACCATGGAAAAATTTGAAGTCTCAGGTGGTTCTTGATGTTTCCAAGTCTTTCTGACATAAAGGTCTATTAAGCACCTTGCACATTCTTGCAAAACCTGAGCTGATATCCCATCTAATCCTATAGCTGTATTTACATTGAGATTCTGCAATATCCTAAGAACCTTCCAATTCATCCACCTCAGTTTCCACATTAGTGTCTGTCACATATTTAAAGCAACAACTTCACTTATATTAAATAGCCTTAAAAGTAATACAGAATGCTTATACCACAGGGGTCTTCAACCTTTCAGACAGTGCGGGTTGCATTAAAAATTTCAATGAAGCCCGCGGGCTACTAAGCTATACTGTGGTATTTAGAATTGTAAGCTGCTTTCCAGATTCACAAGGAACACTGTGCATTTGATACTTTACATAAAATCCTGTAAAAATAAACAAACCCAGCTTTAATAGGTAGGAGTCGAGTTCGTGATAAGTAAATACAATCAATACTTGAAAAAAGATAATTTAATGAAGAAAACATTCATTTTTTAGAATGTCAATGGGCAACTTGGCAATGTTTTTCCTTGACCAACTTGTTGATGGTGGCATCAGTGTTGGAAGTTGCTATGCGCAGAGTATTCTTGAGATGTTGGTCCGTAATCTGAGTTCTTGTCTTGGACTTCAGATGCTTCATTCTGGAGAAGAACTGCTCCCAAAAGTATGTGTTTCCTAACAAAGCGCACATCTTCAAAGAATGCTGGCGAAGATTAGTGAATGCGTCCTCAGAAATGTAGTCTTTATAAAATGTAAGCAAGGGCACATTGAATAATTTTTCTCTCAAAGAAGAATTGTTTTGGAGTTCAAGCAGCTCCAATTGTACTGAGCCTGGCATTTTGACAGCATTGACACTGAATGGCATTGAAAATAATCTAAAGAAGGCTGTTGGTTATGAAAATCACTAAATCTCTCTTCGAACTCGCTTCGCAACACTGCTAATTTTGTAGCGTATTCATCAAGAGATGAACAGTTGGACTCAGTGAGAAGCTGAAAATGAATTAAGTCTTTTTTTGCGAGTTGTGCCTCTAAAAGTTTGAGCTTGGCCACAAAAACTTGGATGTGATCAAACAGAGTGTGCATCAGTTGATCTTTGAATTGTAGCCGCATATTTAGGTCATTCATATGCAGCGAGATGTCGGTCACAAAAGCAAAGTCTGTCATCCACTTTGGATCGTTAAATTTCGCAATCGGATTCCCCCTTGGTTTGCATGAATGCTGTATTTTGCTCATTAAGTTGAAGACTTTTAAGAACCTTCCCTCTGCTCAACCTACGCACATCGCCATGATCCACTTTGCACTCTTGGGTTAAAAACTCTTGGAATTGATGATGATTCAATCCTCTTGCCCTAATAATGTTGATGACAGTCACAATAACTTTCATGACATTCTCAAATCCAATAGTTTTTGTGCACAAATTCTCCTGGTGGATTAAACAGTGATAATGGACGAAATCTTGTCCTTCTAGTTCCGGTTCTTTCCGTAGCAGCACAACAAACTCTTCGTTCTCTCCCACCATAGCAGGGCACCATCAGTTACCACACCCTCGAGGTTGGTTAAGCTGAGGTCGAAACACTGGAGCATTTTCTCGGCGGCTTCAAGAATATCAGTGCCTTTTGTCGTTCCCTTCGTAGGTACGAGTGCTAGTAGTTCTTCTGTCACATTGAATTGTTGATCAGTGCCACAGACAAAGATAGCCAGTTATGACTATCTGACGTAAATTCGACGTAAATATGACGTAAATTTGGACGGCCGTTTTTTTAAAGTTCCTTCAATGTCATTGGCAAGTTCTTCGACATGTCGTTCTACAGTTACCCCAGACAAACTCGGTTTTTTAAACACTTCCTTATTATTTGGGCACAGAATATCCCCAGCAGCGATGAGACACTCTTTTACAAACTTGCTGTCCAAGAAGGCTTTTGATATTTTAGCAATTTTTTTCAGTTATTACATAACTTACTTTGACGCACGCTTCATTCTCTTCCCTCTGCCTTTTAAACGTACCCTGCTGGCATTTTAAATCAATTTGGAGAGGGTTCATTTTGTCCACACGAAGCCACCCTTGAAGGTGATCGAAATTGGACTTGTGCTTTGTCTCATAGTGTCATTTTATATTGTATTCTTTTGATACTGACGACAAATTAAAAACACTGGCTTATCGTCGATCAGCACAAAAAAAGTACAAATTTGCCCACTTTTCATTAAAAACCCAATAAGAATCACTTGATTTACTCTTTTTACTCGTAGATGCATAGTGATGGAAGGTGAACCCATGATCCAAAATGGTTGTGTAACAGTTATTATCCACTGAATATGTCTCACACTAATGAAAAAAGTCTGGCAATATAAAACCACAATAAGCTGTGGCTGACACGATGAACCTGTGTGTGCTTATACACGAATATCACACTGTTCACGACTGACTGACTGTTGATGAGATCCTCTTGTATTTATATGAAAATAACGAGGAATCAAGAACCTTCTAGATGTATCTGGAAGGCACTAGACAGCGCACTTGAACGAACTACTGCTTCAGCCATCTACCTGCGACGTTAATACTAGTACTTAAGTACTGCTTATCTCTGGTAGATGGCTGAAGAAGCATGTCCATTTAATATTTATTTTTATAGGATTTTATGTAAAGTTCCTTGTGAATCTGTAAAGCATCTTACAATTCTAAATACTGCAGTATAGCTTAGTGGCCCGCAGGCTTCAATGAAATTATTTATTTAATCGCGTTTTAATGTTAATAGTTATTTTTTCAAAATGGCTGGCAGGCATGGCAATGAGCTCCATGGGCCATGCGTTGAAGACCCCTAGCTTACACCATCAAATGAATATGCACATACATAGTGAAACTGAGGTGTATAAAACAATTGATCTTTTGTTTAAGTGAGATAACAGCAAACCAAACTCTGCACTGTGAAATGGGAAGCTTTTCTCCATAGCACAGAAATGACAGTTATTGCTGGTAACTTGCTGTATTTATGCACCATAATTTCTTTTCATGAATTAAATGTAGTGTAATTTGTGCAGTTCATGTTAATAGAATAAGAAATATATTTCTTAATATGATTTCAAATATGAGCAAACTACAGTTTGTATTAAAGCTGGAGTCCATTGTTTGTGCTTTGTTGTTAATTGAGTTCAAGGCAAAGTATGACAGGTATTGTGCAAATCATGGTTAGTGCTATGTGAAATGTTAGTGGGCCTGCTGTGATGAGTCTACTGTGTCCATAGAGTTGATATATAATAATAAATTAACATTGCGATGTTCATTAATCATTGATTTATGTCAGTTTTACAACTGACTGGTGAAAATACTATATATTTTGTCACAGCTATATTTGCACCTAATACCAAAGAAAAAGTGAGAGGAAAAAAAGTGAATTAAAAAAGAGGAAATAAAGATGGTAATCAATATTGTCTATTTCTTTATTCCCTTTATTTTAGTTGTAAAATTGACATAAATCGATGAACATTGTTACAGTGTTCATTTCTATAACCAGTTTATAAAGAAATATATTCTTCTTTTATAACTTTGGTTGACTGTACAAATTCAACTACCAATACACTGAGTGGCCATTTATTAGGATCAGTATTTAATAAGGAGTGGTACCCCCCCCCTTTTTTTTTGCCTTAGGAATGGCCTGTATTCTCTGTGGCATTGATTCAGCTAATTGTCTAAAACGTTCCTCTGGGATGTTTGTCCATGCTCTCACAACAGCATCACCCAGTTGTTGCAGATTGGATGGTGGTATGTTGTTGCTGCAAACTGCCTCATTCCACCTCATCCCAGATATGCTCTATTGGATTGAAGTGTGGGACTCTGAGGTGGCCAGTGAAGTAAAGGAAACTCATCATGTTCATTGAACCACTTCAACACTATGCATTTTGTGGCATGGTCTTGCTGGAAGTACCCATTTGACAATGAGTGTACATGATCAGCGATAATGTTAAGATAGGCTGTGGCATTCAGGTAGTATTCAACTGGTATTAGGAAACTTAATGTGTGCTAAGAAAACATTCCCCACACCATTACATACCTGTCAACAGCCTGAGCTCTTGCTGCTTGCAAGAGCTCAGGCTGTTGACAGGTTTTTTTTTAAGGCTTTTTTAGGACAACATGATTTATACACAAATTGCCTTCTTTTAAAATGGAACATTGGCAAATTTTATTTTCAATCAAAACTTTCCCATACTAAAAACAGAATATCATTACATTTAATATGAAAAGCATAAACAATATAGAGAATGTTTCACACTTGTCTTTGTGCTTATAAATGTATTGCAATATAGTTGGGATATAACAGACGCACTTCCAATATAGTTAAAAACAAATCATGCTAAAGTGAGTCACAATTATCGGTTTGCCCTTAAACAGCCTATACACAAAACTAGTGAATAACTGATATTGGGGATATTGTACCTCTGGTAGCAAAACACAGAACCAGGCAATTCTGAATTTGTAATTTAGTTGTATGAGGTATTTTGTCAGTTGAGGTTCAGATAGCACAGCTCTTTATAGCATCTTTTTAATAAATGACCACAGTTAAACATAGCCAACCTAGTCTCTCTCTCTCTCTCTCACACACACACACACACACACAGAGAGAGAGAGAGAGAGAGAGGGAGGAATACTTTGCTACTTCTAAGAATGCTTGCATCAACTATGCTGTAACTAAGTGAGCCTAACAGGTGCTTAGCAAGGCTTCACTACAGTTTTGTCAGCTTGGTTTGCAAAACTGCATGGATAGTTCCTGCTCCACATCCAGTAGGCCATGGGTTTGAATCCTGTTGTGGGTGGAAATGTTTTTGATAGATGAATTTCATTGCTTGGTGTGAGACTACTATCTTACTTATTGGAGACCTGCATTGACTTGATAAAGTTCCAATGTTGGTCTTCAGAGCAGTGTTTCCAGATTATTTACCCTTTAGCTCACTCAGTGTTTATGTAATATGTTGACAATCTTTCTGGAAAAAAGGGTCACCCTTCCATAATGCATAGCATTATACATACCCTTAAGGATATGTGTTTTACATTATGGGATACTAAGGCAAGTAATGTGAAGCTATAAGCTTCTATATATGAGTTTCCCCAGTCCATCCTGAAAATAGTTCAGGCACAAACTTGTTTGCTGACACTTGGATAAAGGATTAAACCAAGTATATAATTTCTTGGTATCTTTAATTGATAGCATAAACAAGTGGAAAAACTTCCAACAATATATATTATATGTATTATAAAGAAACAACTTTTTTTGTTGTTGAATTTATTTTGTATGTTATAGGTTCTTCAGTCTCTTCATATGTTACTGCTTCTAAAAACAACAACTATATTATATGTTTCTCGACAAGTTTCTTGTGCTCTCCATGAGTTACTTCGAACTAATGCTGCAAACATTCATAGTTCTCAGGATTGGAATACCATATTTACACTGATGGAATGTGTTGGAGCAGGAGCTAAACCTCCCTGTTTCTTAAATGCTTCATCTGATATTCAAGACAGTGCACTAGATACTGGTAAGTAATATAAATTCAGGTAGCATAATTATGACAGCTGTTTTTGTAAAACAGCTGTCATAATTTTTTTATTTTTTTTGTAAAACAATAGATGCTGGTACTCATTTTTTGTTAGGAAAAGTTGAAAATTAAAACCATGTTGCATCCATGTTTCACGTATCACAGTTAATAAAGGTGAATAATAATTTGAATAAACTCACAGATGATGAACCCCATAGCTTAAAAATATCAAAAAATTAAGAAAAAATTAGGTATGTTATGAATGCATAAAATATATAGATACCAGTGTATTTTATCATTTACTACCAAAAGTATACACAAATCTATTATAAAAAGTTAAAATTTATCGAAACTTATGCACACAAACACTTATAGTTTGTACATGGCCATTTGCAGCCAAGAGAAATGTAAACAAACGTCAAGATGCGGTGTTAAATCATAACTGCATAAAATTAAATGTTATTAATTAGTTAAATTAATTAGCATAAAATAAAATTTTTATAATGATTCATTCATTGGCGTATAGGCTAGGCTACAGCGAAGCAGTCATATCGATTGTACCAGGCTACCACAAAGCAATCATAGTGCTGCTTCTTCGTTATCAATGCGTCAATCATTATGCCTGGAAATAAATATGAATTTCTTTTTCACATTATCTTTTCATTTTTGATGTCTAGTATTAGTAATACTATACTATCTACAGTGTTTTTTATCATATAAGACAATACTGATGTAGGTATGACAGACATATGATTCATCTTGTAAACAGACAACATAAACTTACGGTATCGATAAATACAGTACAGCTGTTAATGTATTTTCACTTCCTTATGATTTTCTTTAATAACATTTTCTTTTCTCCTGGCTTACTTTATTGTAAGTATATATACATACATACCATATAAAATATGTGTTAATCGACTGTTTGTTATTGGTAAGGCTTCCAGTCCACAGTAGGCTATTAGTAGTTAAGTTTTTGGGGAGTCAAAAGTTATATGTGGATTTTCAAACAACGTGGGAGGTTGGCACTCCTAACTCCCACATTATTCAAGGGTCAACTGTACTTTAAGTATAGACTGAGTTTTCACATTTTTCACATCTCGTTATGTAACAGTTCAAATTGTATTAAAATCAACTAATGATAAAAATATACAAAAAACCGTCTTCTGATATTAGCATTATAAGTATTTCAAAGTACTTATACTGCTTCAATAATTGCATGGATAAGAAAAGAAATCTTGCATTTTTTCTTAATATATGTAATTATTTATTCTGGTCTTTAGAACAAAGTTCCTGGATTATCTGTCTCTTTACCTTATTTTGTGGATGCAGTTAACATTTAAAAAAGAGAGACAGATAGGAAAAAAAAAAAGTTTTATACTGGGTGGGGATAAGTAATCAAGAGTTATTTTTAAAGATATTAGAAGATATATTATTTAATTTACTTATTAATGGGATTGATATCAAGTGTTGAAGTGAATCAAAAAATTTATTATGTATCTAAATTATAAAATGATACATTTATGGTATGAATTATTATACAGATAATGGATGAAAAAAAAGACCAATATCACTAATTTGATATATTTCAGTATCTTCATCCATCTCTGTTGAGATAATCTGTAATCAAAGGAAAAAGTATCACAGCATTGAAACTCACCATATGATTAGTGTATCTGCTCTCCATCCATACAGGCTGCAGATTTGAATCCTGCCATGAATGTCAATGTTTGTAATTGTCTTTAGGTAGGAGATGAATTTCCTTGCCTGGTGAGTGAGACCATTGCCCCTTTTATTTGATGTGTGAAGTGGCCTAAAAAAAAGTTTGTTTGGTTTCTAGAGAAGGGTTTCTGGATTATGTAAAAAATAAATGAAAATACAAAACGTACAGTTACTACTGATGTACTATAGATTTACAGCCTTTTGTGTCATATTAAAAAGAAAAACTATTTTGTGGCTCATGGTACAATAATTACTTCAGTAACTTTATAACTGTATTCCAAAAAATGAATAATAAGTTTGCACTTGCGACAACAATTTTTCCTGGTATGACTCAGATTCCCAAGATGTGCACCAACAGCTAATGTCGACACTTTGAAGAAAATCATCAACTACAAATTACAAGTGAATATATTCCCCTAAAATTTTGATGGAACACTGCTGCCACTAATTTAAGCCTTATTCTTGCATGAGTATTTCCTTCTGTCTGTGTCCAATTTACTACTTTATTATATACATATTCAGAGGAAGGACTCACAAGTATCATGGGAGACAAAATGTTTTGATTGTTGAAAAGATATTTTCCATTATCTTTCCTCTACTTATATTTTGTCCTTCATATTTTAGCTTGTTGTGAGTTATATAATTATTTTATTACTACACCATAATTGTTTAATTAAATTAATATATTTTGTAATTAGTAAAAAGTTTTTTGTACCTTCATTCTGATACTGATGGTAAGTTTGAAGTTACTCAAATGTGTTAATACTGAATTCATATACTAAATGTTCTGTAAGAAGAATAACCCCCAAAATGGAAACTGAAATTTAAAGTATGGCACCATACTTTAAATGTTTAATGTTTGCCACAAACTCGGTGGATTCACTATTTATGTGAAACCAATAAATCCAGGACACTTTAAAAAAAAAAAAAGTAAGGGATTATTGTAAAATGAAACATTTAGTGACGATTGTAATATACATACAACTTAGTGTGTGTGCATTAGATTCACACATGAAAGGTTGTTATAGCACATCATTACCATTATTATATGACACCTCCAAAGACTCATCGAGGGAGGGCACCTACTCTACAACTCTCTGTCACTCAATCCACCAACTACACCAATGGCATCTACTGCCCGTCACTACCACCACTTAGTATTTTCACAGACAATTACAAACATCCATGCCCATGGCGGGATTCGAACCCACAACCTTTTGACTGGAGAGTGGATATGCTAACCACTCTGCCAACCAGGCCGGAAAGAAAAGACCTGTTGTGTTTCTTGAGCAGCTGAGGGAGCTTCTAGTCTTTGGAAAGATAGTGAGGGATGATGTGTTCCAGAGAATATGATGAAAGGGTAGGAAGAGAAGCTGGTTGGGTAAGTTTGAGGTTACACAGCAGATGAATGTTGACCAGAAGATTTTGTGATCTTATAGTTG
This sequence comes from Typopeltis vanoorti, assembly GCF_054136105.1. Lineage (NCBI taxonomy): Eukaryota > Metazoa > Arthropoda > Arachnida > Uropygi > Thelyphonidae > Typopeltis > Typopeltis vanoorti. Next base: position 30,271,098 of record NC_143562.1, on the reverse strand, counting down.
TGGAAGAAACTGGAGGGATGATGTAGTCAACAGAACATGGCAACACCTATAGAATTGAGAATTACTCCAAAAAGAACTAATAATGATCTGGTAAATTATGTCTAAAAATATACAGATATAATTTCCTAAATAAAGCATATTATATCTTATTTTAATAGAAATTAATTTACAATACCATATAAGAACAAAATAAAACTTGTAATTTATTAAACCGCTCATATTTTATGTGTTTCAAACATCCTCAGAATAAAATAATAAAGAGTCTATCACAAAACACCATAATCAAGTAATTCTGGAAACAATTCATGTTATCAAATATATTAATTGTCAAATGGTCAAATGAATATGTTTTGTCAAATTGGCAAACTTTTCAAAAATTGTCAAATTTTAAAATTTTAATTTTTCTGTTTGTTATAAACGTCATTATCAAATTCCTGACTGTACCATCAAGGGGTGTACAGGATATTATGATAGTATTACATTAAGAACTTACATCATTACTAACTTCCTATGAACAATTTTTCTCCGAATCAATCTGTTATCTGTCAAGACTCCAACATCATCAGATCTTATATTCCTGTCTTCTAAGGCACTTTTTACTGTATCAATCCACCTATATCTTGGTCTTCCTCTGGGTCTTTTTTTCCTGCCAAACTGGCAGAGAAAACTTACTTCGCTAATCCTTTCTCTTCCATTCTGTTTAAGAGACCATACCACCTGAGATTAGCTCTGCTAACACATTCCTGGATGCTAACAATGTTAAGTTCTTACCTATTCTTGTTTTTAATACGATATTGCCTCTGATGTCATCTATTCATGCCCCTAATCTTTTTCAGGACTCTTATATCTATGGTCTCTAGTCTTTGATCACGTATGTTATTTCTAACCCTGTTCTCAGATCCACCAATTAAAATTGGTTTGAACACTTGTATACAGCTAATTTGACTGTTTTGACTAATTTCTCTCTTATTCCATATACATTTATTCAGTTGACTTCCTACCATTCCAGCTTTGTTGATTCTGTTGTCTATTTCAATATTTAATTTACCATGTTCACTAAAAATTATGACTAGGTAGCTGGATTGTTTTACTTGTTCTATAGGTTCTCCATTCACAATACAGTTGATATTTTCAATGCTTCTGCCTATTTTTGTTGTCTTTGTCTTGTTATTGCTGATCGTTATACCAAATCCATATCTATGTGTTCACTGGGCATTCACAGGTGACGTAAGGTCACTCCGATGCTCAGTGATGTGCCATAGCAGGCCTTGCCATGTAGTCCTGTTGTACCAAATCTATTACAACAGTTATTCAATTTAGTCAGGGAAACTTGCAGACTTGTACTGGTTTTATTTACAAGTATTACATCATCCATAAAGTAAAAAGCTGAGATTAACATCTCCAATTTTGATATCAGGTTTAATACCACTTTCCTACATAATGTGATCCATATAGATAATGAATAACAGAGGGGATAATATACATCCTTGTCTGACACTAGATTTAACATTAAACCATCTTCCTGTACTTCCTTCAATTCTAACTGCTGACTTACAACTCAAATAGAGACTAAGTATTGCTTGATATGATGCCCCATTGATACCATATAACTGTAGCATTTTGAATAGCTTTTCTCTTGTCATATGCCTTTTGCAGGTCTACAAAACTTAAATACAGATCTTTATTATATTCCCTAGATTTCTCAGTTATTTGTCATAAAGTAAAAATTTAATCCTGATGACCTCTATTTGGCCTGAATCCAGCTTGTTCTTCACCAGGCTTCCCTTCCATAATTTTTTTTAGCTGTTTCTCAAGTATACTTGCAAAAATCATGGTAGGAACACTCAGTAAGTAAATACAGCTGTAATTCGATCCATTGACCAGGCCTTCTGAATTATGCAATGCAGCCACTGTAAAACTTTTATACCTCCATACTTGAGCATTTCTTGTCGAATATCGTCTACTCCAACCTACCTTTCCACATTTCAGGCTTTTGATGACTTTTCTACTTCAAGAATGGATATGTATTCTTGATTGCATGTCTATTGAGTATTTTTTACCACTGTGCTGTCATCACTGCTTTTTTCATTTTGCAATTTTTCAAAGTAATTACTCCATACATCAAGGATATCCTTTTACAGCACTCTTTCCTCCATTTCTGAGCTTTTTCGACAGTCTTTAAAATATTTTCCCACCTTCCTGGTATTTATTTTCTGTTATTTCCAATGTCTTCTCATTACAGTGTTTAGCTTTCTTACATTTGTCTCTGTATTCTCTAAGAACACGAGCTGACTTATTCGCCAGGAACTTTCGATATGCTTTCTTCTTTTCCTTCACCGCATCTTTAATTTCCTGTGTCCAATATGGAGTTCTGATGTTATAAACACAAACATGAAAATGACAATGAACAAGTTTTATTATCTTAATATCCGGTAGTTTGTTCAGGGTTGAAAAGGTAATCAGATGCTTATCAGTATATAATGCAAATAATCTCAGTGTCAAAACAAAGTTGTACTGTTAAATGCTATTACTTCAAGGAAAAAATAGAAAAAGTTCCTCTAGTTGGCAACTAGAATTGAACTTGACATTCGTTGTTCAGGCGATTTAGCACAGAGGAGTGTAAACACCACTTCCACTGAGCTATACAGGTCACCTGTATTTTTATTTTATTTTATTTATTTATTTTTATTATTATTAAACTGATTCACAACTCTACTTTCTGATTTCTGAGTTGACAGTATTAGATAATGACACAGAGTTGTCAACTCTTAACAACAACAACAAAAAAAAAAAAAAATATATATATATATGTGGCCTGTATAGCTCAGTAGAAGTGATGTTTACACTCCTCTATGCTAAATCGCCTGAAGAAAGAATGTCAAGAGTTCAATTCTAGTCACCGACTAGAGTAACTTTTTCTAAGCTTTTTTTTTTCAACTGGTTCTCGAGTTAGTCAATCTCTGGTATGGGCAAGCAGGTTTTTTCTCCTGGAAACTCAGGTTTTTCATCCCATAAAATCAAGAAAATCAACTGTGGAACCCACGCTATTATCATACATTAAAAATATTGTGTTAGGGTTAGGTACCACAAGATGGCGGCACTTGATAGCCATTTCTTCACTGTGTGCCACTTAATTAGTGATAGCCTTGGGCCAGCTATCTCTGATTGGCTACCAGTGGAGATTGAACTGCCCACTCCGTCTCCAAAAGTTAGATATGGCTAAAAAGGCCTCTCCTACTGCCTATATGGAATAAAAGGCGATAGCTGATATAGATATGATTAATCATAATCTTAATTTGGCAACATGATTTAAAAAAAAAAAAAAAAATCTCAAATTTCACCATTCTTTAACTTCATGCCAGTATGGTTTACCAAAAGTTCATAAATTACTTTCGCTCTGGTGTGTACCATTTTATGAATAGAATGAGTTCTCCAACTTAAGGGTACAACTTAGTATTATCTAAATACTCTTCAGAGCAATTAAAGAATCATATTGTATATACTAATTTCTATATCAAAAATACTTTACACTCAGGATTTAGGTGTTTTGGTTGATAGGAAATTTTAAATTAAGGAATCAAATGGTTAGTGTATCTCCTCTCCAGCCAAAAGGCTGTGGGTTTGAATCCCGCGGTGAGCATGGATGTTTGTGATTGTCTGTGAAAATACTAGTGGTGGTAGTAGATGGTGTTGGTGTAGATGATGCTGTTGGTGGATGACTGGGAGATGGAGAGTTGTAGAGTAGGTGCCCTCTCTCGATAAGTCTTCTACTTCCTGGAGGTGTCAAATAATAATCAATTGATACGCTAACCAAAAAAAAAAAAAAAAAAAGCTAAGTAGATTATAGATTTGATGAAAAGATACTTTACTTGGAGGAGGAAGTTTATGATACCATTACACAAGTTTCTAGTTAGGCCAGTAACAGATTATGACTAGCATCTTTCTTCACCCAAGGTTTAAAGATATCAAGAGAAACAAAGCTATTCTAGGAGATTCATTAAGTGAATGGAGGGAGTGTATTATGATATTTATTAGAATTGGTTGAATAGTTGTAATTTGTTGAATTTATCTAACAGAAGACTAAACAGAATTTGAATTGAAGTTTATAAATTAAATCAGGGCATATACACAGTGGCAAGAGTTTGTTGCATTTAACTGAAGCAAGCTTTACTAGGATATGTAATAAAATGATAGTGATGAAGAGATTTAGAACACGCGCATACAATTTTTTTATGACTCCTACTCACAAAAGGTTGTGACCATATGGTACATTAGTACTATGAGTGGGCTAAGGATTTTTTTTTGTTTATGGATTTTTTATTAATTTTATGTATTTTTTGATATTTTTCTAATATTTTTTACATAGTCCAAAAACCCTGCTCTAGTGACCTTCCAATACTTGGGGTCGTGATCTCACACTGGGCAATGAAATTATCTCCCACATAAATCAGTCATAAATGCTCACAGTAAGATTTGAAGCCACAGTCTTCGGTTCATGAGTGGATATGCTAACCACTCAGCCAATTAGGCCAGCAATAAAGCTCTTTCTTATTAGGGATGAAAATACTGGAATGGCCTTTCTAAATAAGTTAGCAATGCACTGAATTTAATGGGGAGAGAAAAAGCCAGAGAATAAGTTAATTAAAAATGTACATATAATCATTTTATTTAGCATTGCTGAACATACTGATAGTGTTGCTATATATTTGTGTATATCAGAAAAAATTACAGCACTGTTGATCATATATATTGATAGGAAATTTTAAATTAAGGAATCCAATTGATACACTAACCAAAAAAAAAAAAAAAAAGCCAAGTTGATTATAGGTTTGATGAAAAGACAAATGAATACTAAAAATCCTTAGGTTTGGCACTTATTGATTTTTGAAAAGGCATTTGATTCAATCTCATAGATATTTCAGAAATTCTTAAAAAATTAAGGAATTGAAAAAACATAAATTGATATGTTTAGCCATATATATAAAAATTCAACTGCATCTATAAAATCAGGAATGAAAACAGATATGAGAATTCCCTTTCAAAAAGGGAGTTAGACTGGGAGATACTATTTCACCTAATTATTTACAGCGGACCTAGAAGAAATTTTTAAAAACTTGGATTGGAGAAATAGAGGAATTATGGTAAATGGGAAAGAACTAAATCATCTTTAAATACATCACATAAAAGCCAGTACAAATGGAACACTGGGAAATTGGTATAGTAACCTCTTATGTTTACCTAGGACAAAAGCTCACAGTGAAAAATGAGAGTAATGACTCCTATTTTAATTCAAGCATAGCAGAAAGATTTACATATCATTGAGTGAACAGTATTAGTAGTAGTCTGTTCCATCACAATGAGTAGTGTTGCAATTGATTATGTGAATGCAGGACAAAAATAGTTCAAAATGGCAGCTATTATAGATGCATGTATAAAGCAGAGGGTTGTGATTGAATTCTGTACTGTGGAAGATGAAAGTGATGGAAATTCCTACCCATCTGAAAAATGTGTATGGAGATAATACTGTTGACATGAGCACAATTCAACACTTGGTCAGACACTTTAAGATTAGTGAAACTGGTTTCACACCAGTTTATGCACAAGGGGATGCAACTGCAACATTTATCTGAACTCATCTTCCCTATTTGTACCCATATTCCAGATCTGGCACTCTCTGACTACTATTGAATTTTGACTGTTTATTTGTTTTGTTATTAAAATCTTGTTATCGATTTCACCAATTGTAAAAATGGGCCGCCATTGACATCAAATTTTTATACAGAAATCTAAGCACACAAGTAAGATCCTATATATATATATATATATACTGCTATCATTATTCCTCTTATTCCTAAATATCAATCTTAACTTCCCTCAATAATTAAATAAATTGAGTCTTAACACTTTTTACAAAAGCAAAAAAAAAAAAAAAAAAAAGTTTAATAATACTAAGATTCATTAAAAGAAATATTTTGAACTTTAATCACAACTTAAAATCTACAGAGATAAATAACTAATGTAATAAAAATAACTAACACTAGGTTTATTGGTCATAAAGATTTGATACTACTAGCCACCTACTAGTTTTGCCCCATAAAATAGTGGCTTCATTTGGGTTTGGATGAAATACAAATATAAATAAACAACAAGCTTTGATAATGAAATCTATACATTACTAAAAAAATTCCGAATGCATAGGAACTGTTACAAAAGTACAATAGAAACACGAGCGTGGATGCTGACATATGGTCAGTATTCAGCAGGTGTGTCCGATAGTTAGCAGAGAAATTAAACTCTGATGTGTTTAGAGATCTGATGAGTGACTTCCAAATGTCACATAGAATCATCCCTTGATTTCTGTTTAGGGTACCTTGTGAGTGGATTACCACTGTAACCGCTTTTATTTTGTGGGAAGAATAGAATGTAATTCTTCTGTTAATTTTCTTTCATCTCTTATAATAGAGATCGTCCTCTTTTTCAGTATGTACAATGTCCAATTTTTGTGAAATACGGTGCAACGAGGAGAAATGTAGATAACAACCTGTGTAGGTCGGCTTATAGTACACACTAAGAGAAATGCCTTCGTCTGCTTGTTTCATAATTAAAATGTTTAGAAAAGGTAATATTTTGGAGAAAAGAGCAAAGCTAATAATAATAGCAAATACCTGTTGGATTTCTGCTCAGGACACGGACTGGTTATTACTAACACAATGTTCCAGCATAAAAATGTGCACAAATTCACATGGAGAGAATAGACAAAGAATAAGAAAAGTCTCATTGATTATGTGATTGTTGATAGTGATGTTTTCCACTGGTGCAGGACACCAGAGTGTATAGAGGATTTGAAATTGGAAGTGATCACCATTTAGTCTTGAGCAGGATAAAATTGAATTTCATATCGAAAAGAAGAACATTTAAGAAAGTTTTAAAGTGAATAAAAGTTGAGCAGCTCTCAGATGATGTGAACTGTAGACAAAAATACACAAATATTATTCAAGAAAAATGGAAAGAGTTTGAGAGCAGGAACCAAACCTTGGAGATTCATTGGCAAGCCATGAAGAAAACACTGATTGATTCAGCCAGAGAGGCATGTGGTGGAGTTGTCTGCAAGGATAGAAAAATCAGAACTCCATGGTTTGACACAGGAAGTTAGAGGCAGTGAAGGAAAAGAAGAAAGCATATCAAAAGTTCCTGGAAAATAAGTCAGCTTGTGCTCTTGTGCTCTTAGCGAATACAGAGACAAATGTAAAAAAGCTAAACGCTGTATAAAACTGGCTGAACAAAAGTCGTGGGAGGACTTTGGCAAGAACATAGAAAATAAATATCAAGATGGTGGGAAGATATTCTGAAGGTTGTTGAAGAAGCTCATAATGGAGGAAAGGGTGCTATAAAAGAAATTAGAGATGATAAAGCCGACATGAAAACAGGAGAAAAAGATATCCTTGAAGTATAGAGTAATTACTTCGAAAAATTGCTAAATGAAACAAGCAGTGATAGTACAGTGGTAAAAAAACACTCAACAGGCATGCAGTCAGGAATACATCCATACTTGAAGTAGAAAAACTCATCAAAGTCCTGAAATGTGGAAAGGCAGCAGGAGTAGGTGATATTCAACCAGAAATGATCTAGTATGGGAGTATAAAATTCTTACAGTGGCTGCACTGCATAGTTCATAAGGCCTGGACAGAGGGACAAATTTTGAATGATTGGAGTAGAGCTCTCATAGTACCCATATATATATATATATATATATATATATATATATATATATATATATATATATATATATATATATATATATAAAGGGAAATAAAACAATGTGAGAATTCCTGGTAAGATTTATGCAAGTATACTTGAGAACCGATTGAGAAGGATTGTGGAAGAAAAGCTTGGTGAAGAACAAGCTGGATTCAGGCCAAATAGAGATCTGTCAGAATCAGATCTCAACTTTACGACAAATAGTTTAGAAATCACGGGAATATAACAAAGATCTGTATTTAAGTTTTGTAGATCTGGAAAAGGCGTATGACAAGGTGCCAAGAGAGAAGCTATTCCAAACGCTACAGTTATATGGTGTTAATGGGGCATTATATCAAGCAATACTTAGTCTCTATTTGAGTTTTAAGTCAGCAGTTAGAATTGAAGGAAGTAAAGGAAGATGGTTTAATGTTAAATCTGGTGTCAAACAAGGATGTATATTATCCCCTCTATTATTCATTATCTATATGGATCACATTATGTAGGAAAGTGGTATTAAACCTGTTATCAAAATTGGAGGTATTAATCTCAGCTCTTTGCTTTATGCAGATGATGTCATACTTCTAAATAAATCTGCTACAAGTCTGCAAGATTCCCTGACTAAATTGAATAACTTTTGTAATAGATATGGTATGAAAATCAGCAATAACAAGACAAAAACAATGAAAATAGGTAGAAGCACTGAAAATATCAACTGCATTGTGAATGGAGAACTTATAGAATAAGTAAAACATTTCATCTACTTAGGCACAATTTTTGGTGAAGATGGTAAATTAAATATGGAAATAGACAACAGAATCAACAAAGCTGGTATGGTAGGATGTCAACTGAATAAATGTATATGGAATAAGAGAGAAATTAGTCAAAACACTAAATTAGCTGTATACAACAAGACAGTGTTCAAACCAATTTTAGCTTATGGATCTGAGAGTTTGGTTAGAAGTAAAACACTTGACCAAAGACTAGAGACCACAGATATGAGAGTCCTGAGAAAGATTAGGGGCATGAACAGAAGGCATCAATGGCAATATCATATTAAAAACAAGGATATTATGAAAGAACTCAATATTGTCAGCATCCAGGAATGTATTAGCAGAGCTAATCTCAGGTGGTATGGTCACTTAAGCAGAATGGGAGAGGAAAGATTAGCAAAACAAGTGTTCTATGCCAGGTTGGCAGGAAAAAAAGACTGAGAGGAAGACTAAGATATAGGTGGATTGATATAGTAAAAAGTACCTAGAAGATAGAAATATAAGATCTGACAATGTTGAAGCCTTGACATTTAACAGACTGATTTGGTGGAAAATTGTATATAGGAAGTTAGTAATGATGTAAATTTTCCATGTAGTACTCTCATATCCTGTACACCCCTTGAGGGTATATATCAGGAATTTGATGATGATGATTGATGATGAGAAAAGGTAATTTTTAACATTAACAGAAGAATTATATTCTATTCTCTAACTATTGATCAGCAATTGATATCCTAAAAAAATAGCAAAGAGAATACTACTCTCTAATCCCTTTCCACAATAAATCCACGACATTCATTACAGAACTTCAATTTTCATCCCTGTTGATGGCGAAACTTTCACAAAAAATTGCTAATCTCCTGAAATCTCATGACATTAGAGTAGCCTTCAAACCAATTATGACAGTACAAAATCTGTTATGCTCACCCAAGGATCACAACTCTTTCAACAAACATCCTGGAGTTTACAACATCCCATGTTCTTTTGGCCTTAATTACATAGGACAAACTTCAAGAAGTTTAGAAATAAGACAAAAGGAACATATTGAAGATGGCAACAACAGAGAGGACAGTTCCATTTTTCCAACACTCACCACAACATTGAATGGGATAAGATCTTCATGCTATACATAGAAGAAGACTACAGTTACCACAACATAAGAGGCTTATGTTGTGGTAAAATGTAAGTGAATTACAGTGGTAATTCACTTACATCATCAAATTCTTGATGATGTATCATATCCTGTATACCCTCAAGGGGCATATAGGATATGATAGTACTACATGAAAAATTTACATAATTTCTAACTTCCTATCTACAATTTTCCTCCAAATCAATCTGTTACCCTGTCAAGACACCAGGATTATCAGATCTTATATTTCTGTCTTCTAAGGCACCTTTTACCATATCAATCTAACTGTATCTTGGTCTTCCTTTGGGTCTTTTTCCTACCAACCTGACATGGAACACTTATTTTGCTAATCTTTTGCTCTGCTAACACATTCCTGGATGCTAACAATGTGAAGTTCTTTCCTAATATCCTTGTTTTTAATATGATATTGCCATTGATGCCATCTGTTCATGCTCTTAATCTTTCTCAGGACTCCCATATCTGCAGTTTCTAGTCTTTGATCAAGCGTTTTATTTCTGACCCAGTTCTCAGATCCATGAGTAAAAATTGGTTTCAGCACTGTCTTATATACAGCTAGTTTAGTGTTTTGACTAATTTCTCTCTTTTTCCATATAAATTAATTCAGTTGACTTCCTACCATACCAGCTTTGTTGATTCTGTTGTGTATTTCCATATTTAATTTACAAACCTCACTATACATCATGCCTAATCCACTCACAAGGTACCTTAAACAGTAACAAAGGAATGATTCTGTGTGACATTTGGAAGTTGCTCATCATATCTCCAAACATATCAGAGTTTATTTAATTTCTCTGCTAACTATCAGATGCACCTGCTGAACAGTGACTGATTATGTGTCGGCATCCACGCTCCACGTGTTTCTATTGTACTTGTGTAACGGTTCCTACGCATTTGATATTTTTTAAGTAATGTATTGATTCATAATCAAAGCTTGTTGTTTATTTATATTTGTATCCTTCCAAACCCAAATGAAGCTACTAGTTTATTTGGCAAAACTAGTAGGTGACTAGTAGTATTAAATCTTTACAACCAATAAATCCAGTGTTAGTTATTTTTATTGCATTCGTTTTGTGGTCAAAAATAACATGCTTATCAAGATAAATAACTCGCATCTTATCTGAGCTCAAAATTTGCCAGCTAAAAAGAACATCCTGTTTCTTAACTGCATTTGAACTTTTGGAAGAAATAATCTCTCTATTTCTTCAGTGGAAATAGTTCTTTTCTGGAAGCACTTTATCTTTATCTTGAAAATAACTGTAGATTTCCTATTCTTAGTTAGAAAGAATAGAGAGAGCCTGTGTAGCTCAGTGGATGTGGCGTTTGCACACCATCGCGCTAGGCCGCACGAAGGAAGTCTTGGTTTCGAGTCTAGTCGGCGACTAGAGGAAATTTTTCTAAGCCTTTTTTCGACCGGTTCCCGAGTTAGTCGATCTCTGGCACGGGCAAGCAGGTTTTTCCTCCCGGAAACTCGGGTTTTTCGTCCTGTAAACTCAAGAAAATCGACCGTAGAACCCACATTATTTCAGACATTAAATATATTGTGTTAGGGTTAGAGACCACGAGATGGCGGCACATTTGAGCCGTCTCTCTTCACTGCGTACCGCTTAATTAGTGATAGCCTTGGGCCATCTGTCTCTGATTGGGTACCAGTGGAGATTGAACTGCCCACTCAGTCTCCAAAAGTTAGATAGGGCTAAATGGCCTCGCCTACTCCCGTATATACGGGAATAAAAAGGCGTTAGCTGATTTTTTTTTTTTTTTTAGTTAGAAAGATGAAAGTTCAAATTTGGATAGTAAAATCGTCAAATTCAAACACTGTCTAGCATTCCTCCTTAATGGCTTCTTCTAGAAAAATCATACAAAACGTTTGTTCTTTCTCCTCTTCCTGTATGAAGGATTTCCAAGAAAAATAACTGAACACTTAAAAATCAACTCATTATATCATTAAATCATTACTGTTCTAATGGAACTTTTAATATTTAATAAACATTTCACCCTCTATATGAGAAACCTCATTTATCAAGTTCCAAAATTTCCTTCTGCAACTGTTATTCAGTTACCTATATAACATAACAGCTAAATACTTTTAAACTTCTTTCATTATGAAAAATGAATACTAATGGAATGTTCTTATAACTCGTTCCAAAAATTCCTTCACATCTCTATAATATGATCTGCAAGAGGGAACTCTCCTTAGCGATAAGGACTTAGATTGATGATGATCTCTCTCTCTCTCTCAACAGCTCTCTCTCCCTTCAGCCTTTGTGCTAATTTCCATGTTCTTTTTACTCGTGCATGCTCCAGAATGCATACCATTTTCATTTCTGTCATGAAGTGAGAGAAGCCGCTATCAGTATGTGTTATCCTCGTGTCACTCTGCTTGAAATCAGTAAAATTTAATACTTTCAGTGGATTAAGTATTTTCATATTTAGCATTTTAAGCATAATAACAAACTCTTAAATTTGAAAACAGAAAACTCTTTATACACTAATTTACATAAATAAAAACAATATTGAAACTTTAACCACTGTAGAACATCTGTATGTATCCATATACAGATAGTCTACACTACCACCTATTTGGCCTTCTTAGGGGTACACTCCAAGGATACCATTCTGCAGAAAGTGAGTTGCTGAAACAAGCTATTCGTGAAGAGCTGTATTGGCAGAGTAAATACTTTTGGTGTGAGCATACAGCATCTCACTCAGTGATGGTAAAAGTATATAGAGAATGATGGGAACCTTGTTGAAAAATGTCAAGGAAGATGGAGGAGTAATCCATGTGAAAGCCATTATTAAATAAATTATATTCAAATTAAGTGGATATTGAATCCAACATTATTTCTTAGCCAAATAAGAAACTTAAAGATAGAAAATCTATCTAAGAGTTTCATCCCGAATATAGAAAACTATAAAAGTTCGACGAGTCCAAGTGTAAGCCAACAGGTGGTACATGCTAGGGCAACTCTTGGTAAAGATGGAGTAAGCTCCGATCACTGTCCTTAATATTTTCCCATAATGTAAAACACATCTCCTAGGAGATGTATGCTATTAGACATTATGGGAGAAGATCACTACCCAGATCGGTTTCGACCTTTTTTTGAGTTCTCGTCACTGAGTAGGTAGACCTAGATGTAAATACTGAGGTTGCAGTAATACAAAGCTTATTTCTTTACTATATGAGTCGCCAAAAAGTGCACTAATATAAATTACTGAGATAAAGAGCCAATAGGCTTCACTTCGGTGAAGTAAATTTATTCAAATTAAGTGGATATTGAAACTCAAAGATAGAAAAATCTGTCTATCTATATTCATGCCGAATATAGAAAACTATAAAAGTTCGGAGCTTACTCCACCTTTACTACGAGTTGCCCCAGCATGTACCACCTGTTGGCTTACGCTTGGACTCGCCGAACTTTTATAGTTTTCTATATTCGGCATGAAACTCTTAGATAGATTTTCTATCTTTGAGTTTCTTATTCGGCTAAGAAATAATGTTGGATTCAATATCCACTTAATTTGAATAAATTTACTTTGCTGAAGTGAAGCCTATTGACTCTTTATCTCAGTAAATAAATTATAGTTTCTGAGAGCAGTATATTCATCTTCAAGCACTGCATTACAACTTATGATTCTATATCTGCATTGTCAATATATACAAAAATTCCTTCACATCTCTATAATATGATCTGCAAGAGGGAACTCTCCTTAGCGATAAGGACTTAGATTGATGATGATCTCTCTCTCTCTCTCAACAGCTCTCTCTCCCTTCAGCCTTTGTGCTAATTTCCATGTTCTTTTTACTCGTGCATGCTCCAGAATGCATACCATTTTCATTTCTGTCATGAAGTGAGAGAAGCCGCTATCAGTATGTGTTATCCTCGTGTCACTCTGCTTGAAATCAGTAAAATTTAATACTTTCAGTGGATTAAGTATTTTCATATTTAGCATTTTAAGCATAATAACAAACTCTTAAATTTGAAAACAGAAAACTCTTTATACACTAATTTACATAAATAAAAACAATATTGAAACTTTAACCACTGTAGAACATCTGTATGTATCCATATACAGATAGTCTACACTACCACCTATTTGGCCTTCTTAGGGGTACACTCCAAGGATACCATTCTGCAGAAAGTGAGTTGCTGAAACAAGCTATTCGTGAAGAGCTGTATTGGCAGAGTAAATACTTTTGGTGTGAGCATACAGCATCTCACTCAGTGATGGTAAAAGTATATAGAGAATGATGGGAACCTTGTTGAAAAATGTCAAGGAAGATGGAGGAGTAATCCATGTGAAAGCCATTATTAAATAAATTATATTCAAATTAAGTGGATATTGAATCCAACATTATTTCTTAGCCAAATAAGAAACTTAAAGATAGAAAATCTATCTAAGAGTTTCATCCCGAATATAGAAAACTATAAAAGTTCGACGAGTCCAAGTGTAAGCCAACAGGTGGTACATGCTAGGGCAACTCTTGGTAAAGATGGAGTAAGCTCCGATCACTGTCCTTAATATTTTCCCATAATGTAAAACACATCTCCTAGGAGATGTATGCTATTAGACATTATGGGAGAAGATCACTACCCAGATCGGTTTCGACCTTTTTTTGAGTTCTCGTCACTGAGTAGGTAGACCTAGATGTAAATACTGAGGTTGCAGTAATACAAAGCTTATTTCTTTACTATATGAGTCGCCAAAAAGTGCACTAATATAAATTACTGAGATAAAGAGCCAATAGGCTTCACTTCGGTGAAGTAAATTTATTCAAATTAAGTGGATATTGAAACTCAAAGATAGAAAAATCTGTCTATCTATATTCATGCCGAATATAGAAAACTATAAAAGTTCGGAGCTTACTCCACCTTTACTACGAGTTGCCCCAGCATGTACCACCTGTTGGCTTACGCTTGGACTCGCCGAACTTTTATAGTTTTCTATATTCGGCATGAAACTCTTAGATAGATTTTCTATCTTTGAGTTTCTTATTCGGCTAAGAAATAATGTTGGATTCAATATCCACTTAATTTGAATAAATTTACTTTGCTGAAGTGAAGCCTATTGACTCTTTATCTCAGTAAATAAATTATAGTTTCTGAGAGCAGTATATTCATCTTCAAGCACTGCATTACAACTTATGATTCTATATCTGCATTGTCAATCCTGTCATGTAAGCATATACTGTTATTTCATCTTGAAAATCATGCTGAAGTTGTTCCTAACATATTGGTTGTTAATTCTATAGATAGAAGTAAAAGGAAAAAGTTAGTTTTACATAAGTAATCTGTATTTCTTCTTCTTATTTTTTTTTTTTTACTTGCAGCTCGTTGATTCCTGTGACATCTCCACGCATCCCAGCAATATGGTTTATAAATGCCTTAGCAAACTGAGGCAGAACCATTTGCTTGGACCATGCTAGTTTCTTTGCAGAAGTCAGTCACACTTTTTAGCCATTTTCTTTCCCTTTTGCAAATTCAGCAGAATTCTCTGCACTAGAACATAAAATATCCATTGCCATTCCCTACATCTAGAATACATTAGAAAAAATTTCATGTTTTTAAAAAGATATCACATATAAACTTCATTCAAGCATACCAAAAAGTAGATATCACATATAAACTTCATTCAAGCCATACCACCATCTGCTTTATTTAGACCATCCTGGGATCTATCATCCCTTGCACCTGCAAACTATCTTACTTTGGACAGATAGAAAGAACAGTGAATATCCATATGGAGGAGCACAGGAACTATTTTTTGTTTCCTATACTACAGCTGTTCTGGAGTAGCTGACCATGCTACAGATATAAAACACCAGATTCAGTGGAACTAAATCTCCCTTTTATACAGAGGCAGATATCAATCTGAGAGATTATTTCTAGAATCTGCCACAGTAGTATTACAACATTTGAAATCTTAATAAATTTGGCTCCCTCACTTTACCAAGGATCTGGGAGATCATCATTGTGAGACCTTCAGCAAGATTCCATCACTGCATCCATAGAGGGCACCAGTTAGGACTGTAAGGTCCTCTCACTCAGTCTGTGTTTGCCATCCTGCTAGTATGCACATACTTGGTGTATTTATTTGTGCCTGTGAAGATGTCTTGGTGGCCGAGCAAAATATTATCATTATTATTATTAAGTCACATCTGTGACACTGTCATGTACAAGTGTACATGACAGTATAATAAATTTAGTTTAATCCTTTATCCAAGTGTGAGCAAACAAAGTTTGTGCCTGAAAGTATCTTCAGGACTGGGGTAAGGCTCCCACTGAAGAGACCTCAATAAAGGTCGAAACTAGTCTGGGTAGTGGCCCTTTCCTTAATGCATAACATTAGACATATCCGCAAGGAGATGTGTTTTGCATTATAGGAGATACTGAGACAGGAGTGTTGGTAGCTTGCTCCACCTTTGCAACGAGTTGCCCTGGTGTTGTACCACCTTACCCCAGTCCTGAAGATACTTTCAGGCGCAAACTTTGTTTGCTCACACTTGGATAAAGGATTAAACTAAATTTATTATACTCTAACCAAGTGAAAAATAAACTTTCAACATCAAAATGTACATGACAGTGATAGTACTTTGATAGTGTGTCCAGGGAGTCAGGGATTCATCAAGGAAGGCCACATATTACCAGCACCACCGTCATAACTTTTCTTGAATTAATTCACACTACCTCACTTACCACCTATAAGGCAATTCATTGCATTCCCATAATGCTTTATGACAGGAAAAAAATCTGCCTCTCACTGCTTCTTGTTTTTTTTTTTTTTTTTTTTTTTCCAATGAAGGTTCTTTCTAAACTTTCATGGGTCCTCTCCTCACTCTCCATAAAATGATAAATTCCATTTCTTGATAATATTGATGTAGTAATTTATTAGCTAATTTATGATCAATTAGAAACAAAGGAAGGACAGAGAAAAATTTATCAATTGGCAAAATATAGAAATAAGGTATCAAAGGACATCTTACTTGTGAGGCAGATCAAAGACTCTGGAGGAAGAGTATTAAGGAGGGATGTGTATATAAGAAACAGATGGAGAATATACTTTGAAGGACTTTTGAATGAGGAAAATACGAGGACTCACAGAGAAGATGGGCAGCCTTATGAGAGAATGGTGCAGAACATCAGTATAAGAAAATTAATTCAGCTATATTAGTGATGGTTGCATTTAGAGAACTATTGAAATAAGTATCTGAATCTATCAAAAGTTTACAGTTGTGATTAGAGTGTAGCTAAATTCTGTGTTAAACATTTTGAAACTAAAACCCCTGTTGTTCCCTAGTTTTCCCTATATATATATAGACTCATCACTAACTTAAGGCATATATCCCTGTCTTAAGCATGTATAGAACTCAATAAATGTTCTATACATGCTGAAAATAGGGACATACCTTTCTATCTCAGTTTTTGAGGCAGTTAGATATGTAAATTACTGTAATTTTATGTTCCATAGTATCATATTTCATATAATTTAATTTTATTCAGTATTTACTCAAATTTTAGGTTAACTTTTTTTATTTTTATTTTTAGGTGCACAATCAGATAGCGAAGTAAGCATATCTTGTCAGGCTAAAAATTCTGGTTATTGCTCAGACAGAGGGTACACTTCTGATAGTGAAATCTATGAGAGTCAAGGGATAGGAAGTACACCAAAGCATAGTAGCAACAGTCAACGTGCCAGCCAGGAGAGTGTAGGTAGCACTGGAGGTTGGCTTTTGGTGAGTGGGAGGGTAGTATCCTATCTCAAACCATTCAGTATAGAGAATTTCATATACACACACACATGCATTGTATTTACCTAGATTCAGCTTCCTCCCTTCAGCATTTTTTTCCCTTCTTGTCTTATACTAGCAAAAGTATATGATGTTTGGAAAACAGAAAGAATGTAAAATGCTGCTTCTATCATCACAATGAAGATATAATGTTAATAAAATACTTTGTTGACTTCATTTATGTATAAGAGGCCTTTGTATTCAATATTGAATATGCTGCAGCATTATTTAATAATAATATGGTAATAGATCATTTTACTATTTGTATATAGAAAATATGACTTCTGCAATGATTTAACCTTGCTATCTTTCTAGCTCCTACTGATGAGACCTCAATAAAGGTTGAAACTGTTCTGAGTAGTGGCCTCTCCATAATGTTTTTGCATCATGGAGTACTGAGGCAATTGATGTGAAATCAGTATACAAGCAGCCTCTGTATACAAGTAGAGCAGTCATGAAGATGCTTCACATACAAACCTTGATTTCTTATTCTTGGGTGTAAAAGATTAAAATGACTATAATTTCTTGTCTCCATAGAATGTTTGTTGGCAAAAGTAGTGGGTAGAATATGTGGCACTTGAATGGTAATGGGGAACATGTTGAGGAAAAAATTAAAGTTTATTTATGAAACTTTTTCACTGAATGGTAACAGTTTGAATCAGTTAAAAAATTATATTTAGGTGATAATAACACCATTGTTTGTTAAATATTTATCAAAAAAATCAATCAGCTAACGTCTTTTTGTTCCCGTATATAGGGAGTAGGCGAGGCCATTTAAGTCCTATCTAACTTTTGGAGATGGAGTGAGCAGTTCAACCTAACCCTAACACAATATTTTTAATGTCTGAAAATAGTGTTGGCTCGATGGCCTATTTTCTTGAGTTTACGGGATGAAAAACAAGAATTTCCGGGAGAAAAAAACCCGTTTGCCTATGCCAAAGATCGACTAACTCAGGAACCGATTGAAAAATGGCTTAAAAAAATATTCCTCCAGTCGGTGACTAGACATGAACTTGTAAGTCTTTCTTCATGTGGTCAAGTGCCATAGAGTGCAAACGCCACTTCTACTGAGCTACATAGGCTATTTAAATATTTATAGCAAAGTTTATTAAATGTCATGGTAATTTTTCAGGACAGAACTAGAATACCTGAGAAAGAGAGATTCACTTGGAATTGGCTTTGTTGAGAAATTTGTAGAAAATCTTCACAGGCTTCTTTGAGTAATCTTGCAAATTTAAAAACACACTGTGACGAAGTGTCATGTTCTACATTTAATACAGTGATTTGTATTAAAGTCATTATCATCTAATCCAGATATACCATGTTGATGGAAACCAGATTTAATTCTTGTTCTTCATGGCTAACAAACCTCAGCTGTAGGCCCAGTTTGACATAGTATTGGAAGCCACATGAACAAGAATGCAGTCTATCTTAGGAACCAAGGATGTCCTTTTTGAAGGGGGGAAATGTATTTGAAAACAAAAGGAGGAAGTATAAACGGGACTTTTTTAAAATATAAGCAAATCTTTCAGAAATATTTTCGACATATTGGAAAAATTATCATGTTTTGATTTACATCACAGGGCTGTTTTGGCAGGTGGCTATTTAGTATTCGGTAATAGTGGATGCATTATAGCCATTTAAACAGATTATATTTGTATCTGATCAGATTCGGGTATTAATATATCCTCATCAGAATAGACAACATAGACTCAATTTCTGAGAGTTTTAATGTAGATTTCCATCATCTATCTAGCCAAACTGTTGACTAGATAGATTAGATGATGGAAATCTACTGAATATATCTTCCATTTCAATAGATGTTTGGTGTTTGTTTCCTGTAGATGGGAAAAATCAGATCTGCTGTAGGTGAGATAATAGTAAACCTCACAGAAGATGATTAGCATTCCAGGAAAAGAAGAAATCAAATTGAAAAGTTCTAACATTAGTCAGCAAGTTATCAAAATAACTTGGAAATGGAGTACTGTAAAAGGAATCAGATGATAAAGGTGATATAAAACTGAAGATAAAGATATTCTGAATGTCAGGAGTAATAACTTGGTAAGAACTTTCATCAAAAGGACATCAGGAAAACCCTGATTAATCTTGATACTAATAAGACTCCTGGTCCAGATAGTATTCCACCAGTTGTGCTCAAGACTTGTGCCTCCGAATTAACACTCATCCTGTATTGCCTACATAAGCTATCATATTCATATTCTACTGACATCTACCCAACAGCATAGAAGCAGATCTACATCCAACCTGTACTCAAAACAAGAGAGGAAAAAGTCGGACATCTAACAATTGTCCCTTTGCTTTCACCTCAGGGCTTTTAAAAGTGATGGAAAAGGTTATCAACAATCAGCTTCTTTGCTACATGGAGACTCATCAATTAATTGGTGATCACCGATATAGATTTTGCCATTCTCATTCTCCAACTGATCCCCTTACCGATCTCATCCACCTTCGGGCACAGACCATGGAAATATTTGGAGAAACCTGTGTTTTCACTGTCAATATTTGAAATGCTGATCATGTCTGGTATTGAGGCCTCCTGAAAAAGCTACCATCTTAAGGCCTCTCTCCTGAACTCTGTGATTGGATTGTCAGCTTCCTCACTGGTCGTTCATTGTATGTCATGGTATGGCTTCATCTCATCAGACCTTTCTGTCAGTGTTTGGAGTACCGCAGGGTTCTGTACTCTTATGGTCTTCTTCCTTTACATCAATGACTTTCTCTGTCTGACTTCCAATCTCTATTCACAGTTTTGCTGATGACAGTACTCTTCATTCCTCTTCATCATTCAAGAAACCCTGTAGTACTTAAATGATAGCTGTTTCAAGAATTTCCATAACTAGACTGAAACACTATCTTCTCAATATCCTCAAATCGGGTGAAGACAACTTAGTAAATTTTATATTGATTGGATTTTTACGGTATAGATGCGAACACAGATTGATAAGAAAATAACTATTTATTAACTTAAACGCTAATATTTCGCTGGTATTATATCTAGCATCTTCAGAGCATACAAACAAAGTTTGTTACAGTTGCGAGACAACAATCCGGTGTAACAGTGGGACTAGTATGAGTAATTGTAGCATGCAACACAAAGACTAAAGTCCTAATCAGGTGCCATCTAAGTTTTAAAAAAAAAAAAAACACATTAATTTGGTCTTAGGATGACTGTCTCCCAAATCTTTGGTAGATTTATACAGCCATACTTGTTGAGGTTTGGAGTATGTTTCAGGGCTTCTGTTGATTCCAGAAACAACCCCTCTGACTTGTAAAAACTTCTGTGCAGTACTTTTGCTTTCTTCCAAATGATCCTGTGTGCAGGGATATCCAAAGCATGGTCTGCCAGACCTGTCTTTCCATAGTGAAAGTGCCGGATATATTTTTTGTGTTCACCGAGGCAGATGTCTACAGTTTTTCCTGTCTGTCCATAATAGGCTCGATGACATGAACAGGGCACTTCATAGATTCCTGGATGTGATTGTTAAAATGACCATTTGTTATATATTTATATCCTATTATCTAATCTTAACTTATTTTATTTGTCTTACAAACTCTTCCTTTATATACTTCTTTATGTGCACTGGCAAATTTATATTTTTATGCTGTGCCAGCCAGTATCCTATAACATGAGTTTATTCAGGTTCAGGGAATATTCCTAGATTGGTTGGCATTCACTCTAACACACTCTAAATAGATATTGGTACTAATTGCAATTGTGGCCAATGATCTATTTACTTAAACACATTCATCAGAATCCCTCCTGCTATGGTTCTAATTTTTGCAAGTGGTAATTTGAAATCTCGAATTCAGGCATGAGTCAGGTATATCCAACAAAACATGTTTATTGGATCAAATTACAATTACAACTAAAATTGGATTAAAATACTAATACTTCCAAATCTCTTACTAGGTTAATATCTCATGTTATGCTAGTTACACAATGCTAAACTTATCAAAATGCACTTAAATCACAATACTAGTCATACCAAACAATAGAACTAAATGACGATATTACTCTAAATCAATTCTCTTATGCATGCTACTCTTAAAGACATTTTATACAACTTGTTACTATCTGATAAAGGTCATCCACTAAATACAAATACGCATATAATTTCAGTCACATGCAACTATATAGATTCATTCCAGACATTTCTTTGTTCAACAGAATTATGTGATCTCAAATTACGAATTCTTATCAGAGTCCTCTATTGATTGTCCATATAACTTAATCTAATAATTTCTATCTCTTTCAAAACATACAGCAAAGGTCTTTACATTACCCAGTTCTTTCCGAAGGTCTGTTAACTGCCACGTGTTGTTCGGGTCATCCTTCAATCGGTTATCTCGGCGCCTGGGTTATGGTTACATCATCCCTTCTATATTTTCCAAACTGGAACTTATTACTGCCTCGACTGAGGGTTATCTCCCCTCCTCATCGAATGAGACATCCAGCGACTGGCACATTTTCTCCGTAGGCCGATGATTTGTAAGCGGCTCGTCGTGGGACCTTGTTCAGCATACTCAGAACGACTGCCCACTGTCCAACATCATAGGACCCTGGCTGGTCCTTTTTCCGTCCACTGGTCAGGAATCCTCGAGGTGAAGTCGGGAACAAAAAGCCTCGGAATATGGTGCGTATTGCCTTATATTCTCTCTCTTCTTTTTCGCACAACCCTTAATTTTTATGTCCTCAGGATGATCCTCAATTTCCTTACTGCCATTAGGTGCTATCTTCTAGGGAAGCGTGCTTGCGCGTCATCTTTCGCATATGCAGTACCCTGCGGCATTACGGCTGACACGTGCGTTTCGGACGCGACCTTTGCACTGGTGCTCTTTACTGTCTGGCGATTTACGAAGTTCCAGACAGCTTAATAGGACAAAATTTAACTACTATTTCCTTTTTTTATAAACATTCATAAATCTGATAATTTTCCAGTTTAGTTTTCGACTATAAATATTTCTGATACAATTCATGTACTATTACACAATTTCCTATACAACAAATCAGAACTTTCTACTGGTGAGCAGGTATTATCTAAGTTAGCCAGAATTCTCATGTTAGATTCTGAATGAATAATTTCTTATAATTCGTCCATTCAGGATCTAACATGATAAAGGAGTGAATCTGTCCTTAGGTGAACAGATGAGAGTTGCCAATTCACATGTGGTTTAAATACAGTGCATAGATGGTGTTTATTAAGCACCCCAGATATCTTTTCAGATGTGCCTTTAATGTATGGGATGGTGATAGTGTAGTCTTCTGCAGTGAATAGTGGAGGGGGGGATTTTTGATTTTTTTTCAAAGTTAATAAATATTTATTTTCTTATCAATCTGTGTTCGTATCTATACCGTGAAAATCCAATCAACATGTGTTACGAACACATAAGCCTTTCCATGCGATTAGTAAATTTCAATGCCATAAAAACTCAGGCCTGTCTTATTACCTGTAAGAAGATCCTAGTTTACTCTCTCTTACTTTTCATCTTCATGCATATCAAGGATTTAGGCCTAGCTTGCCTGTTCTAGCCTTAGAAGTCATCATTGAATCTTTTAAGAGGACGGACGTCCTGGTTTTTTTTTTCCCTAATGGCTTGTACTTTAAGGGCTTGTTTTGGTAATCTTTCTATTTTCATTCTTTGAACGTATTCCATCCATTTTATGTTTATATTTTTTAATTTTTTCTATTACTGATTCTTGGTTTAATTCTTTCATAATTTCTTCATTTCTTTTGTGATCAAATGGAGTATACTTTGCAGTTTTTCTCATAAACTTCATTTCTGCTGTTATTAATCTTCATTTGTCTTTTTGTTTTATTGTCCAGATTTCACTTTCATACAATAAGGCTGGTAGGACTAATGTATTGTCTACTTTTAGTCTGGTTTGTTTCTGAACTAGGTTGGTTTAAATATAGAGTTAATTACACCTGTTATTTTTAAATATTTTGCAATTTTTATGTTTATATCTTTTTCATTTTCATATGTAATCATACATTCTAGGTAGTTAAATGAATTCACCTGTTCTAAGATCTTCTTATCTATTACTGTTTTAGTTCTTCCTGGATCTTGTCCTTCAAAGGCCATAGTTTTTGATTTTTCTGTTGATATTATCATACCATAATCTTTGGCTATCTCATTTAGATCTAAAATAGCTTTCTGTAAGTTATCTTCAGAATTTGTAATTATTGTCATCAAAAGTTGTCGGCAAAAAGGAGAGTGTTTAAGTTCACAGTAGGAGAAAGTTTAATACCTTGATGGAAATTTTTATTCCATTTTATTATTATTTCATTTAGGTAAATATTAAAGAGAGTTGCTGAGAGGGGGCATCCCTGTCCAGACCCCTTGGTTTATCTCTCTCGTATATGATAACTCATGATTTAATCTTATTTGTATTTGATTATTTTCATATATACTTATGATAGCTTTTAGGATATTATTTGGTATTTGTCTTTCTTTTAATATGTTAAATAAAATGCTTCTTTTAACTTTGTCAAATGCTTTTTCAAAGTCAATAAATGCAATACATGTTTTAAATTGTATTCTCTTCTTTTCTCTATTATTAATTTTAGGCAAAAGGTTGGGTCTATACATGATTGTCCTTTTCTAAATCCATTCTGTACTTCTAAAATAAAGTTTTCGGAATATTTCATTAGTTTGCTATTTAGAATTCTGTTATATATTTTGTAACAGGAATTTAGTTTACTTATACCTCTATAGTTTTTAGGATCATCTCTATTACCTTTTTTAAAGATAGGAATCACAATTGCTTTTTTCCATTCTATTAGGGGGTTACCAGTTGTATAAATTTTATTTAAAAATAATAGGAGTCTTTCGTTGAATCTTGTTCCTGCATATTTATATAGTTCTGAACCTAGCTTATCTTCTCCAGGTGATTTTCCGTTTCTTGTTTCTTTCAGGCTGATTTCTAATTCTTCTTTAGTTATTTCCTTTTCATTTTCACTAAATGTTTGCCAGTTGTCTTTTTTAAAATATTTATCTGTCCACAATTCTGTGTAGAAATTTAGAAATTCTTCTAATTTCAATTCAGTGTTTAATTTTGTTTTCTTTAGTATCTGCATTTAGGTGTTTCAAAATTTTACATACATTGGGTCTTATTTTATATAAATCATGTTCTAAATTAGAAACGAATTTGTTCCATGATTCTCTATGTCTTTTTCTGACTTCTCTTTGAATTTTTTGGTCTTTCCTAAGCTTTCATTTGCTGCTGCATTTAGTATCGTTTTTATATTAAGCCATTCTATTTCTATTTCTTCATATTATCTAGATATTGGTTAATTCTTTGTTTATATAGCCATTGCATATTTGTATCATCTAATAGTCTAGTTTTATAAACAAACGTTTTAAATTTTCTTTCTGTTCTTGTTACTTGTAGCCATTTAGGTGGAAATCTTAATTTTATTTTAATGAGGAAGTAGTCATTACTTATTTCATATCCTCTTTGAACTCTAACATCTAATGAAAACTTTGTCTTTTCATTTAAGATAAAATAATTTAATATTGATTTCCATCCTCTTGCTGCCCAAGTATATTTATGTATGTCTTTATGTTTATAGAAAGAATTCATTGTTTTTAGGTTATTATAAACTGCAAAGTCAATCAATTTTTTACCATTCCTGTTTAGAGTATGCTCTCCATATATGCCTATATTATTATTAATTTTCGTGTTTCCAATTCTTGCATTTAAGTCTCCTGCTAAATATAGCCATAAATATAGCCATGTAATAAATAAAAATTGCATAATCATTTTTATTTATTTTATTATAAATATTTTGTAGCTGATTATAAAATTCAATATTATCGTGTTCACTTCCTTCTTCTGGGGCATATAAATTAATTATTGTTAAATAACCTCTATCTATTTTATTCTAGCTTCTATTATTCTTTCATTCCATAATTTATAATGTTTTAACTGTTTTGAAAGGGAGTTATGAATCCAAATCACAACTTCTGCTTGTGCTCTTTGGTCTCTGTCAACTTCACTGTATATCACGTTAAAATTTTCGGTTCTCATGGTTCCTTTTAATTTCTTTTTTGTTTCAGTGATTACTGCTATTTTAAAATTTCTTTCATTTAATATTTGGTCTAATTCTATTTCTTTATATGCTATTCCTCTTACATTCCAGTTTGCTATATGTATTATATTTTGTCATTTCCTTTTTCGTTTTACCTTTTCCATAGATTCATTCTGATTACCTTTTTTCTGTCAGCTTAAAAGTAGAATTATGTTCTCCATGTCAGGTGACTAACTTACTTTTCATAATGTTCTGATTTCCATTCACAGTCGGTCTTCTCTTCTTGGATTGACTGTCACATCTAGTTTATCCTGGCACACACATATATATACATAGCCTCCTCAACCTCTAAAAAGCTTGGTGTTCTTTTTTGTTCAAAATATTACTTCTTTTCTTCCTAACATTTTATAAGTCTCAGATAAGACCCACTTTGGAACATTGTTTCTACACTGGTTTTGGATAGTGCACCCAAACCTCCCTAAGAATTTTTGATGATATACAGAAGAGGACAGTCTGCTTAATAGAGGTGACCATTCCCTCACAGACTCACTTCAGTCACTTTCCCATAGGTGTTCTGTTTCTGCCCTGCCTTTTCTGTAGGTACTTTCATTGAATTGGCTGTTACCATTCTTTCACTTTTTGCTAACCATGTAAGAACTAGAGCTACTGGCTAACACTCGTAATGTCCAACTCCAAACATACCAAACAAACTTCTCATTGTCTTCTTTCATTCCATCCACCTAAATTCTTTGAAACAATCTCTCCAATACTGTTTTTTCCACTGAATATAACCTCTGGCTCTTTAAGAAACATATCAGTAGGCAGCTTCTTTCTCCTTAATTGCTTATGCCCACATGGCACTGTAGTAGTGTAAGTCTTGTGACCTTTCATGTGTGAAAGGTCACAGGACTTAGTTCATCATAAAAAATATTATATGAGAATTAATGAGAAAACAGTGGTTGAAAATATTTCAGAAGAATGCAATCAGAAGTAGAAGTACATATCAATACTTGAATTGGAAAAAAAAAAAAGCCATAATGAAACCTGAAATGTTAAAGGGCAGTTGAAGTAGGAGTTTGGGATTTAGCTTCAGAGGATTTGTCCAGCCAAAGATGGCCACTTTATTTATGATTTGAAAGAGTATTGTATGGTCTTAACTTTAGAGGTTGTGAAAAGTGAAATTTTTTTTGTTAAGGAGTATATGCGAAATTATGACAAGCTTAGGAGGCACCTTGAAGCAAAGCCATGGCTTAAAAATCTGCAAGGGAAGAATGGAAGGATGTTGACAATTGGGAATGGATGTGGAGTGGTCAGGAGGTCTTTGAAGGAAGTCATATTGGATTGTATACCCAAGGTTGGTAAGATAAATCAGGTATTCTAGTAGCAAGGCTTATACGTTGGTTAGACATAACTGGTAATTAGTTTACGGAATTAACAACGCAAATGAAGTATATTAATTAAAGGTAACTTTAATGAATCACTTCTATATTTCGGCAACGTCACATTGCCATCTTCAGGAACATAAAGATATGGTATGTGCACGCAGGCACTAACACAAAGCAAATGAGGAAGAAAGCAAGAAACTAATATTGTTCCTAAAGTCCTAATGATGCCCTCTTGCAGGCTAATTTGGTAGTCTTGGCTGTTGGGCTGAAGTTCTCATAATGTAAGTCTCCCAAATTGTCCTACTTTGGCCAAACAGGCAGAACAACTAATATCAGGATTTCAGAACACAAAGACTACATCCGGTTTCACCAGTACAGCCACTCTGGGCTGGCAGACCATGCCTTAGATACCCACCATAAAATTCGTTGGAAAAAAACAAAAATAATTCATCGCAGCAAGTTTAAATATGAAAGATTATTCAAAGAATCTTCAGCAGCTCTAAAAAACGTTCCTAACCTCAACAAATTTGGGTGCATGAAACTACCCCAAATTTGGGAGACTTACATTATGAGAACTTCAGCCCAACAGCCAAGACTACCAAATTAGCCCGCAAGAGGGCACCATTAGGACTTTAGGAACAATATTAGTTTCTTGCTTTCTTCCTCATTTGCTTTGTGTTAGTGCCTGCGTGCACATACCATATCTTTATGTTCCTGAAGATGGCAATGTGACATTGCCGAAATATAGAAGTGATTCATTAAAGTTACCTTTAATTAATATACTTCATTTGCATTGTTAATTCCGTAAACTAATTACCAGATAAATCAAGTAGGAGTTGGATGACTGTATCTTTAAGCAGAGCTGACAAAAATAGAAAATGGAGAATATACAAGTTGAAAGGTAATCAGCAAGCTCACAAGAGGTACAAGGCACAGGCAAGGGTGATCTGTATGCTAAGGAAAGCAAATTCAGATTATGAAAGCAAGTTAGCCAAACACACCAAAGGAAATCCCAGACGGTTATTTTTGCTATGTAGTAAGTGAAAAAAGAAGAATGGCTATGGAAGGATAAATTTAAAGTGCTGAATCATAGTAGGGAGATGACAGAAGCAAATGAAATAATTGAGTTACTGATTGAGCACTTTTCAAGGGTTTGTCATCCAGATGAAGATATTTATAGTGAAAGATGTGACAAGAACTGATGTGGGAATAGAGATGGATGAGTTGGAGGTACTTAATGTATATTTCAGAATCTCACTGCAAATACAGCCATGGGATCAGATGAAATATCAGCTCATGTGTTATGAGAATATGCAAAGGAATTAGCATTGCCTCGACTAGGCCGTTTAAGTCTTAGTTATGCAAAAGTCTCAAAGGAGTGGAAGGAGGGCAACATAATTCTTGAAAAAAAGGGAGACTTCAAGGCAGTGGTAACAAATTGCAGGCCATTTAGTATCTTGCAAGTTGATGGTAAATGTACTGGGAGAAGCTGGTGAAAGACAGTCTAAGAACTGGTGGATAAGAATGTTACTGTGTGTGTGTGTGGGGGGGGGGGGGAGCATGACTTTTTGAAGACTAGGTCATACCCTAGAAATTTACCCAGTTTTTATTATAATAATAGTCAAGTTGAATGGCTACATGATTGATACTGCTGGATTTGCAAAGACATTTATTTGAAGGTATGCTGCCAGTGCCACATGGAATTCTTACACAAATTGGAGCAAATCAGAATAGGTATGGATACAAGGCTGGTTTCCAAAGAGTACTTTTGGGAGGAGGTGGAACCAGGAGAAGATGGGTGACTGTTGTTGTGCTATAGGGATCTATGCTTGGACCACTGCTATTTAATTTGCACATTAATAATATAGGAAGTGATTTGGAGGGGAATATTTAATTTAATATTTAAATTCAAACTCATCTCAGTAAAACTCGATAGCCACAACCATAAACCTAAGAAGTATCAGTGGAAAAGAAGTGAAACCAGCAAAATTAGAGAAGTATGATGTCAATATAATTATTATTATTACTGAAACAAAGAAAAAAAAGGGTGAGATTCTTCTAAATAACAACTACTCAATGTTATATTCATGCAGTGATGATAAAGGAAAACAAGCAGTATCATATGTAGTGATATGGGCAAACACCAGAATGGGACAGTGACACTTGGGTAATGCCAATAGTCCAACAGAAAGTTGAACTAAGGAAGAAATTTGTGAATTTTTAGAATCATGAGAAAAAGCAGGCCAAATAAAGAAAAAAAATAAATGTTGGTCCTGGTTGGAGATCTAAATAGCAGAGTAGGAAATGATTATCAGTCTTATAGAAATGCATAGGGAAAATTTAGAGAAAAGGGCAAAGCTAATAATAATGGTAAATTCCTACTGTATTTCTGTTCAGGACACAGAAATATCATCACTAACATCATGCTTCAACATAAAGATGTGCAGAAATTTATATGGAGAGGAGATAGAAGGAATAAGAAAAGTCTCATTGACTATGTCATTGTGGACAGCGATATGTTCATGCTGGTTCAGGACACCAGTGTATACAGGGGATTTAAAATAGTAAATGATCATCATTTAGTTTTGAGCAGTATAAAATTTAATATCATATTGAAAAGAAAAATATGTATCAAAGTTGAGCAACTTTCAGAAGATGACCTGTACTTTCAGATGCATTTAAGCATCTGAGTATTGTTGGATAAAAAATGAAGGAATGTGAAACAATTGGCAAACTCTCAAGGAAACATTAATTGATTCAGCCAGAGAGGCATGTGGTTGAAGTACTATGCAAGGATAGAAAAATCATGTGGCAATCAAGAGTCAGTCATGGAAAATAGAAAGTGTATTGGAAGTTCTTAGCAAATAAATCAGCATGTGCCCTGGGTGAATTCAGAGAAAAATGTAAGAAAGCAAAGCAATATGTAAAAGTAGCTAAACAAAAAATCGTGGGAAGACTTTGGTAAGAACATAGAAAATAAGTATTAGGAAGGTGTTAAAATATTCAGGAGGATATTGAAAAAGCTAGAGATGGAGGAAAGAGTACTCTAAAAGGAGTGAGATGAAAGATATCCTACGTGTGTGGAGTAACTATTTGGAAAGAATGTTAAATGAAACAACAAATGACAGAACAGTTGTAAAAAATATTCAAGAGGAGTGTAATCAGGAGTACATAATACTTGAATCATAAAAAGCTATCAAAAACATGAAATGTGGGAAGGCAGCTAGAATAGGCAATACTCGACTAGGCATGTTCAAGTATGGAGGTATGAAAGTTCTACATTGGCTGAACTGCATAATTCAGAATGATCAGAAAGATGAATAACAAATGATTGAAGTAGAGCTCTCTCATAGTACTGATGTATAAAAATTGAAATAAAACTGAATGTGAGAATTACTTACAGAGGAATTTCCCTACTGAATATGCTAAGTATGATTTATGCAAACATACATGAGGCTAAGAAAAATTGTTGAAAAGAAACTTGGAAAAAAACAAGATAGGTTTAGGTTAGATGGGGTTCTCAAGATCAGATTTTCATAACAATAGATCATGCATCCTTGTCATATACCAGATTTTACATAAAAACCATCTTCTTGTACATCTTTCAGTTCTAACAGCTGACTTAGACTGAGTACAATGTTCCATTTATACCATACATTTGTGGTGTTTTGAATTTTTTTTTTCTCTTGGTACTTTGTCATATGCCTCTTCCAGATCCACAAAACTTAAATACAGATCCTTGTTAGATTCCCATGATTTTTCACCTATCTCTAAGACAAATAGTCGAGAAATCATAGGAAAATAAGTGATCTGTATTTAACTGTTGCACATATGGAAAAGGCATGTATGGAGAAAAAAAAAACAACTACAATTAGATGGTGTAAATGGAACATTGTACTTAGCAATACACAGCCTATATCATAATCAAATTCCTGATATGTACCCTCAGGGAGTGTACAGGCACAGCCTATATTTAAGTTGTAAATAAGTTGGTAGATTACAGGAAGATAGTTTGATCTAAAATCTGGTATGAGATAAGGGTGCTTGCAATCTCCATTGAATAACAATGGAGATCGCAAGATTGTTATTCATTATCTATATGGATCACATTATTAAGAGAAGTGGCATTAAACCTGATATCAAAATTGGAGATGTTAATATCAGTCTTTACTTTATGTAGGTGATATTATACTCTTAAATAATCCAGTATAGGTTTGCAGGGTTCCTTAACCAAATTTAATATGTATAATGAAAATAGGCAGAAACCTAGAAAACTTCATCTGCATTCTGAATGGAAAACCTTTTGAACCAGTAAAACATTTTCAGCTATTTCAGCACAATTTTTTTTTAGTAAAGATTGCAAATTAAATATGGAAATAGACAATTGAATTAGAATCTAGTATTGTGGGGATGTGAATGTCAACTCAATTAATAAATTTATATGGAATAAGAGAGAAATTAGCCAGAATACTAATAAGGTAGGATTGAAACCATTTTTAACTTATGGATCTGAGAGTTGGGTTAGAAGTAAAACAGTTGATCAAATGCTGGAGAAGTATGAGAATTATGATTAAAATTAAGGTAGTGAACAGATGGTATCAATGGCAGAATCATATTAGAAATGAAGATATTAGGATGGAATTAGATTGTTAGCATTCCAGAATGTGTGAGCAGTGGTGGTATGATCACTTAAGCAGAATGGGACGGGACTAATGAGCAAGTATGTATGTGGTATGGTGCCAAGATGGCAGAAAAAAAAGACCCAGAGAGACTGAGATATAAATGGATTGATGTTAGAAGTGCTTTCAAAGACTGAAATGAGATGACAAGACTTCCTAACAGATAACAGAAAAGTGTTGATAGGAAGTTAGTAATAATGTAAACTTTTCATGTACCACTATCACAATATCCTGTTCACCCCTTGAGGATACTTGTCAGGAATTTGATGATAATGATTTTTATTTGTTTGCTGATGTAGAGAGCTTTCCAAATGATATAAATAGGCTGACAGTTTGAGCAAAAAGATCACAGGTGTCAGTTTGATGTGGGAAAATGTAAAACACTAAAAGATTACAAGTCGTGTACAGCATTGACAAACTGTACTCTGAGAAATTGAAGAGGCCAGGGATTTGGGGATTTTGCTGGATTGAGAGATGAAATTCAGAGGGCATACAAACATGATGATGGTGGCTCATAGAATTACTTGGTTATTGAGATAAACAGTAACAAGTAGAGATACTTGTGAACTTCCGTTGTGTACTTGGTATCAACAATGCCATTTGATTAGAAAGATCTGGGTTCAGATCCTGTCTAGGAAATGCATAGAACTTTAAGGATTTCAACTGAAAGTTAGTTAGCCTGTCTCATGAAACAAGCAAACTAACCAGAGGAATACAGTTTACCGACATATAATATACTAGCTTCATAGCCTTGGTTACTTCAGACATAATTCCAAAACCAATCAGCTAATATTTCCATCTAGATTACTGTGCACAGGTCTGATCACCTGAGTTTTATTGGGAATAAGGAAGTGGTGGGAAAATTTCAGACAGGTGATCAATGTGGCGAGTGGTCGCCTGCCATCATGGAATGCTGCCTATAAAGATAGATTGAAGATTGTAGAAGTTTGTTGATAAGAAAAAGAGCAGATATGATTGAAACCTTTAAGTTACTAAAGGGGCTTTATAGGATTGATATAAAGGATGTTTTTTGTTGTTGTTTTATTTTTCAGCACTTGACCAGAGCGGGCACAACAGTCTGTCATCCCTGGAAATCGAGTAAGAGGATGGTTTGAGTGGCATTGGGTTGCCCAGAGTCTTTTGTGTTTCAGTGAATGATGTTTTCCTGTGCAATAATAATTATGATAATATTAATATTTGACCAGAAATGTTCAAATATGGAGGTATGAAAGTTTTACAGTGGCCATTGTATAATTCAGTGGGTCTCATCAGATGGTGAAATTCTGGATGGTTGGAGTTCTCTATCTATCTGTAAACAGGCAAATAAAACTGAATATCAGAATTGCGAAGGAATTTCTCTACAGAGTGTTTTATTTTTAGGTAAGATTTACACAAGCATTCTTGAGAAATGAAGAAAAATTCTTGGTTAAGAAAAATGGTGGAAGAGAAACTTGGGGAAGAACAATGAATTAAGCTAAATAGGATTTCTCAGAATTATGTTTTCATTTTAAGACAAATAGTTGAAAAATCATGAGGTTGTGACAAGGATCTTAAGTTTTGTAGATCTGAAAAAGGTGTGTGACTAGGCCAAGAGAAATGTTCAAAATACTACAACTTTTCATGTACTACTATCCTGTTCACTCCTTGATTAAATACGACATTATACAGAGGAATGTATATACTGAGTGACCACTTTATTAAGAACCCATCCCCATTTTTCAAAGGTAGAGGTGTTCCTAATAAAGTGGCCACTTGGTGTAGTCTGTATTTTGTAAGTCAGCACTTATGATGGAAGGAGGTATAGAAAGATGGTTTGAAGTAAAATCAGGAGTAAGATAAGGATGTGTGTGTGCTATCTCCACCGTTGTTCATCATCTGTATGGATCACATTGTGATGGAAAGCAACATTAAACCTGATATCAAAATTGAAAATGTTAATCTAGCTTCTTAGTAGATGATGATATACACTTAAATAAATCCAGTATAATTCTTCAGGATTCCTAAATGAAATTGAATAGCTGTTCTTATTCATGAAAATCAGCAAATGAAAAACAAGTAAAATATTGAGTGAAGACGACAAGTGCAGTTACTTAATATTTTGATGGCACCATATTATTGTGTGAATCTTGCACCATTGAGCTTAACAAAAGTCATTTGCTCTCACATTATGACACTCAATAGAGAGTTGAATAATTTCTTCCACATTCTTAGTCAGTAGCAACATCATCCATACCTTTGCTAGGTTCAGGTGTGGTTTAAATACTGTTCTTTTTTAAAGGAACAGTATTTAAACCATTAAACCAAAAAGGAATCACAATTGAAACTGTCAACTTGGAAAAGTAGCCTATTTAAAACCAAGGGGGGGGGGGTAGAAAAATAAACAGATGTTAGTCTAACTCAGCATCTCCCAAAGTAGGTATGTTGAAAGGTCTTGAGGATGTATGAGCCACTTTTGTAAAAAAAAAAAAATGTTCATTACTCTCCTCCCCTCCCCTTTTATATTATATGTTGAAGAATTGTTGTGTAAATGTAGTTCTATAAAAAATCTAAAGGAATAGGACCACATAGTTTGACACCATAATTGTATACCAACTGTGTATTTTGAGCTATTTGCATTAAAAGTTTCATGCAAATTGGCAACCATGCTGTCACTCTATTGAAATCATCCTGCAAGCTGTGTACATTGCCTTGATTAACTATTATCTTACCCAATTTTGCAATAGATCATGGGTTTGAATCCCACTTTGGACATAGATGTTTGTAAAAGCATACTTTTGACTAGCTTGTATAGCTCATTGGATTTATAATGCTTGCCTTTTTAATTTAAAAAAATATATATATTTCCTGTGTCATTTTTGTACAAATTAAAGTGTGGTCCAAGCACAGAACCTTGCAGCACACTAATAGTCTCCTGCTTTCTCTTGAATTCTGCTGCTAAATGTGCCACTCTTTGGAATCTGTCCATCAGCCACTCTCATATCCATATCACCAATTTCATATCCATCCCCATTTGTTTCAGTTTTTGTAACAGAGTTCCATGTGGTATCATGTCAAACACCTTTGCAAAATCCAGCAGTATCATTGTGTAGCCATTTCCTTTATCAAACTCAGCTGCCACTCTATTATAAAAAGCTAGTAAATTACTAAGGCATGACCAACCCCTCATAAAGCCATGCTGACGCTTCCTTCTGCTTTGCTTCTGTCAATGTATATGTGGAATTTGTCACTTTCAGAGCTGTCCTTCTCCTTAATATATGTTTTTTTGCTGGGTGAGGTGGAACTGTAGTGAAGTGGAAGTTTCTAGCAATTTGGATCAATGTTGGCATTTCTGTTATATCTTCTGGAAGTGACTTCATTATATATAGAGAGAGAGAGAATTCTTGCATTTTCAGGCAGATCAGTGTATGTGACCAGCAGTAATGCAAGCTGCTTCAAAAGATATTGTCCTGTACAATTATTCATACATTTAATTATTCATACGGGTATAAGACGTTGAACTCTATTTAATTTTTGTCAGTTTTTCTTAGATTTTAGTGCATCTTTCCAAGAGAGTGCAGCATAAAATATGGATGGTAGCATAGCTCTGGTATACATTCTTTTCAGTGCTCGTTGCCTAATCCCCAGTTTATTCTTTCCAACTTTGCTAGATGGTTTACTATTTTCAGAAACATATGAGATGTGCTTGTTGAAGTTAAATTTGTTTATTGTTACTCGTGGGTATTTTAGCTCACTAGTTACCTCTAGAACTTCTCTGTTTAGGAAGACCTTTACAGGTTGTTTTGATTTTTTATGTGAGATGTGGATCTTTAGATTTCTTCTTACACATCCACTCCTCAATTTTAAAGAATTCTTTGTTGGCTGTTACTTCTAACTGTAAACTGTTTGTCCCCGTATCATTATCATCACATCATCAGCAAAAGTTATGACGTTTGTTTCAGTAGTGAAAGGAAGTCTTAATAATGAGTCATACTGGATGTTCCAGAAATCTGGTCCATAGCAGGAACCGTTTTGCAGATAGCTTCATTTGACTTCTTTCATTTCGCTAAAACGAAAGAAGCTTCTTTTCAGTGTCAT
Organism: Typopeltis vanoorti; assembly: GCF_054136105.1. Taxonomy (NCBI): domain Eukaryota; kingdom Metazoa; phylum Arthropoda; class Arachnida; order Uropygi; family Thelyphonidae; genus Typopeltis; species Typopeltis vanoorti. The sequence goes on along the minus strand of NC_143562.1, from coordinate 30,235,457 downwards.
AGTTGCTCTTCTATCTGTCTGTATTTGTAAGGTAGAGTAGATTTTTTGGACATTTAAAATCTCTTAATTGAAGACTCCATGTACATCAAGTGAGATCAGTGGTATGTCTTTTTATTATTATTATTTTTTTTTATGTAAACTGTCTTCTCTGAACTCTATAACCTCCATAATTACATCTCTAGAGTGCTTGATTGAGATCTAAATGCATATTGATTGCAGCTTATTAGGTCTCTTGAATAGACAAAGTGCATTATTCAGTTTATCAGAAGTTTTTCTAGTACCCTACCAGCAACATTTATGAGACTAATTAGTTTGTTTTTGCTAATTTCATCAGATTTTTGTTTTCCTGTTTTGATTATGGGTATAATTTTCGAATAATATTTCTATAGGAAAGGAAATCTTTACTTCCATAGTAAAGGAAATCACCGGGTCTTGAATCATTCGTTGTAAACTGTGTTATGAATTCAGGGAATTTGACAAACATTCTTTGTTTGTATGGTATGTGACTGGTTATTCTATTCTCTACAGAGGTTTTTCTTGGGTCAATCGATCTTAACACTTATTCAGTTGCATTAGATTTCATTTCATCAGTGTTAGCAGTATCTGTGTTCTTTCTTTTGTGGATTTCTTCATCTGTTGATTCATCATCATCATCAGGAATAAACTTCCAATAGCTACAGTTTCTGCTAAGTTTTTTGTGTAAGAGCCATCTGTTTTCTTAATTTTTGTTTGCCCAAATTTCCAGCCTATTCAAATAATTTTGTAAGTGCTGAATATCAGTAGCATTAGGGATGCTACTGATATAGACTACTTATGTTAGACACTGTCTGATATCATTAATGTACAGATTAAAAAATATTGGCCCAAGGACTGAACCTGAGGTACACTACTGGTCACCTTAAAACCAGCAGATTCACATCCACTGTATACCACTTTTTGATATCTATCTGTCAACCATCCTCTGATCCAAGTCAAGAGTTTATATTCCAATCCCATATTCTCCAGTTTATGCAACAGCCTTTTGTGTGGTATCCTATCAAATGCCTTCGAAAAATCCAACATTACCATAGTGTATCCATTCCCTTTATCGAACTTGGCTGTAACATTGTTATAAAACATGAGCAAATTGCTGAAACATGACCTTCCTTCAGTAAACCTATGCTGCTGCTTGCGCCATGGGTTCTTACCAACTTCTCTAAAATCTTCACTACCACACCAGAGATACTGATGGGTCGGTAGTTTTACAAATCAGTTTTTGCACCACCCTTGTACAGTGGAACTGTCATGCATTCCTGTGGTATCATTCCTGAGCTGAGACTCAAGTTTTACAAACATGTGAAATGCCTAGCCAATTCAGCTGAATATTCCTTTAGCAAATGGGCTGATATTCCATCTGTCCCTATAGACAAATTCTTGTCTAACAGCTCTTCAACCTCATTTTCATGAACCTCTAACTCTTCATCCAATGTAGCAGTAGCACTATGCACCATGTTACATATGCCTGGTTGATATATCTTAGCAAAGTGAGCACTCATTAACTGAATAATTTCATTAGCTTTCGACACTCAAGTATAATCTGCATTCAGTAAAGTTATTCTTTCACATTCATTTTTTCTTTTGCTTGCAGCAAAATTCTTTTGGATTGCCTTTAGCTTGCATGGCCAATTTCTTTTCATACTCTGATTTAGCTTTCTGCAGAATAGAATACTCGTTACTTTTTTGGCTTGAGCTTTATATATTTCATAACTCCTCTCACTCTTATTTCCATGATATTCTTTCCACATGATCTTCTCCGTGTGGATCTCTTGCTTAATAAGGTTGCACATCCATTTCACTCCCAACCTATTTATTCTTTGAACACTAGGGATACATTCAGATACTGTCTCATTTAAGAACTTTTTCAGAGATTCCCATGCATTGCTGACATTTTTCCAATTCAGTAACTGATACCATGTGACCAAAGATAGTATTCTCCTAAGTGATCATAATTTTCGGCTTTGTAGTTCAGCATATAACTTGTTTTAATCAAGGCATCAATACAATTAGATACTTCCCAAGAAAGCGTAGCGTAATCACTGTCACCAATTGATGGTAAAATAGCCATATTCTTAACAGAGCTATGAGCAAATCCACACTCTTTGACCTCGAGTTCCTTCTTTCACAATCTGCTTGAGAAAGTTGCCTCGTAACAATTCAATAAATTCCTCTTCTTTCTTATCATGAGATTTCTCTTCTACCCAATCAATGTTTGGAAAATTTAAGTCACCAAAAACGATCATTCATTTGGTACCCATAAGGCTAAATTGGTGATGCATTTCTTCATCCCTCTACCATATATTTCATTCTGTTAACCTCCACTTCACACCAGATAGACTCAAATTCACCGCTACATGAGATATTGTTACCATCATTGTTTTCTTGTGTTTCTATCCTAACTAGACTTAAGTCATCAGATATCATTAGTAGTACTCCTCCTCTCCTATCTCTTCTGTCATCCCTAAAAATAGTATACCTATTACACATTATAAATTCTGTTAAGTTATTTACAGTCTTAATAGAGTGTTGAAGATTTATTTCGATGCATGCTGGGGAAGTAAGTGCTCTTTCTGCTAACTTTATTGTTGCTTTCCATAATCTGTGTTTTGAATTTTGGAATTTGTAATAGTTGTATGTCGGGCAGGCTTAGCTTGCTGCGATGTGTTGCAGCCATTTTTAGTTTTGGCATGCTTGTTATGATTTTGACAAGTTTATACAGTTTATCTGAAACTCATTTTGTGCTTTTGGGCACTTGCTGAGCTTGTGTTCCATAGAGTAGAATGGACAGTTGGTTTTTCTCCTACAGTCTCTTTTAGATGGTGGAACTTACTGCAATTAAAGCACCTCAGAATGCTTATGTAGTATGGAAAGCTTGGTTTCTAGATTGGATTCTAAAATTTCTAGATTATGTAAAAATGAAAAAAACCTCCTAGCTTGCCGACCATAACACCAATGTACAATAGGTTTACACCCTTTCATGGATGGTTGAGAATTAAAAAAAAAAATTAGGAAACTAACACATATAACACTTGCATATTATTTGTGATAATCATTGTTGAATATTAGTGCTGTCAGGTCTGCTTATAGTATTGTACTCTACAGAATCTTAATTCATTTTATTAATGTAAACTAGAACAAAGAAGCTGATTCCTAAATTCTGAAACATCAGTAATTTGTGTAAAATTAATTGGTTTAGAAACAAATACATTCAACTCTCATTATAGCAAACTACTGGAAATTTCCCACCAAAGCTCACACAGATAGTTCTGTGCTAAAAGAAATTCACCATAACAAACTATTCCTGTGGAAATGTAAGTTTTTGGTATTGAGACCACATTAGGATGTAAATAAAGAGTTTAATAAAAAAAAATAAGCAATTAAAACCTGACAAGTTTCATAAGTCGTAAGACTTACATCATCAGGGGTACTGGTACAAAAACGTTTTACACAACAAAAGACTATAAACAATTTATTACACATATTGGATGTTATGATAATTTCTCATTTGTATGCAACAGTTGTGAAACCAGAATAAAAATGGTAAATTCATTACTGTATACATGTTGGAACACTGCTAGTTGTTGTTATCACATTCTGTGGCATCACCTGTCATATCCTAGGTCTGTAGCAGTTAAATTTTTAATGAAAGCAGACCATACTTGATGTAAGATTAAGCCTTGATTTTTATTGCATTGTCTAGAGATCCTAAGCATTTGTGAGGCTTCTTTAAACTTTCTTCTATATGATCAATATGTGACATTTTTGTTTGTTCTCAAACTACTTGATGGCCTGTAGGAGTTGTGTGGAATGCCAAGCTTGATTTATGCTGTCTTCATTTTTCAATGTCTTTTATGTGTTCAGACATGTGGTTTTCTTTTTCTGATTGACATTATGAACCCAAGACAATCAGAATTTTTCTGATTGTCTTGGGTTCATAACTATTAAGTGCAAGGTTCTGTTTCAGGTAGTGAAGTTCTTTATTCCCAACCTTCCTGTCTCCTACATAAATGCACAAGAGCAATGAATCTCATAAATGGCTGTTTTTTTTTTTTTTTTTTTCATGCAGCGATGTGGAGGTTTTGGTGGATGTAAGAATCTTGAGATTTTTCATAACGGTAAAAAAGCCACTATTGTGTTGTACTCACAGAGCAACATAGCCATTTTGTCTGTAACATTCTTGATGTAAGGTAGAATGATTGCATTCTTGAAATCTTGTTTAAGCTCAGGGGAGAACCAGATGTCATCCCTAGAAACTCTATAAAGAGGGTGTGAGTAGGAGAGTGAGAAGCAGGTTTTTTTCATGAAGAGTTGTGAATGATTGGAATGCCTTGCCTGAGAGTGTTGTGTCTGCAGAGAATTTGAGTGTGTTTAAAGCAAGATATGATGAGCTGTGTGTATGATAAAAAGACCTCCCAGATGAGTCTTTGTCTCCATCGGGTCTTGGATAATAATAATAATAATAAGGGAGTTGCAGGAAATGTATTAAGAATTTTTCTGATTGTCTTGGGTTCATAACTATTAAGTGCAAGGTTCTGTTTCAGGTAGTGAAGTTCTTTATTCCTTAATTGATATATTGTATTCCATAACTCGTAAAGTTTTATTTATGCCTATCTTTTGTAATGTATGATGGTGTGAAGCAGCATTTAAAAATCTTCCCATTGTGGTAGGTTTTTTTGTATATGGAAAAGGATAACCTTTTTTTTTTCACTGCATTTACTTTGACAAAGCATGGTACTTTTTTGTACCATAAATACTGTTCTACTTTAAGAATAAATTTTATATTGGGATGTAAGTTGTTCAGATAATCTTTGAAATTAACTCATCCATTGTTCCTGACCAAATAATGAAAATATCATCGATATGGCACAACCAACTTTTTCGTTTCTTCTGATAGTTTTTAATGCAATAGTTCTGAAATTTTCCATAAACAGGTTGGCTAAGGCTGGAGAAAGAGGAGAACCCATGGCAAGTTCTTCTTTTTGTTCCCAATATTTGTCTTGAAATATGTTTTCCATACAGTGTTCAAATAATCCTACATTGTCTCTTGGGATAAGATTTACAAGTAAATCTACTGTGTCATTTCTGGGTACATTGGTGAAGAGACTGACTACATCTAAACTTGCTAAGATGTCTTAAGGCTCTGTATTTATATCCTTTGCCTTTCAATAAAATGTAAACTATTTTTTACAAATGATTCTGTTTTTTCTATGGATATCAGATTTGATATGTATTGATAAGTTTGAGGTTGAGCAATCTCTCCAATCTACAATTCGCTGTAATGGAATATCCTTTTTGTGTATTTTTGATGCTCAATAAATTCTTGGAAATGGATGTTTTGATGATAAAGAGTTTTCTTAATTCTTCTAGCCAATTAGGTAACTTTTTGATCAAGTCATTTATTGTGTGTGCCATGTGGGATCCCTGTCTAAAGATAAATAGGTATTGGAATCTTCTAATAGGCCGTTCATTTATTTTTCTTGCATATTCATCTGAATTCATAACCAGTGTTTGTATTTCCTTTGTCTGCCTTAACTATTACTATGTTTTTATCCAGTCTTAAGGGCTGTTTATTTTGGTATGCTTCTGTGGTAATTTAGATTTTAGCATTAAGGCTGAAGTTTGTATGTGGATGAGATCTGCAGAATCTCTAGGAAGATTGTGAATTCCCTTTTCGATTTGTGCTATGGTCTACTTTTGGAATCTTCTGTGGATATAAGGCAAAATTAAAACCGCTCTTTAAGAGATGTTTTTCTTGCTAAATAAGATTTTGGAAGAAAGATCGATGATAACTTTAGACTGATCTAAGTGTTTTCTTGTTGAAGCAATGTAAACTTTTTTATCAAATTATATTTCTTTTTATTTACAATCTCTGCGGCTTTGTTGGATGTAAGTCTGTCAATGATATCCCATAGGTCGGGCACAACATAGCTAATTCACTATGTACAGTGAACGTATCTTGATCTATCTTTGTAAGCTGTAATCTACTGGCTGAGATCCATTCTCTTAAGATAGCTAGTTCTGTTTTCTTGTAGATTCTATCTGCTTTGGCTGAGTGGAATGTATTTTCATTCTTACGAATTTAGGCATAATACCATTGTCACTACATCAAACCAGAAATGTTAATTGGTTGATGAGGTTCTTATGTTTAATGCGTAATTTCTTTAGTTGTGTAACTTTAGACCATGAGCATCTCGATGAAAACATAAGTTTCTGTGCAGTGTTCTGTGGGAAGTTGTTGGATATTATGATGACCACATTATGATGTAAATAAAGAGTAATAAAAAATAAGCTGGGTGCTTAAGGGGTCAAAGCTGTATAACTGAGAGGAGACCTCCACATAGCCTTCAAAGGAATGGGGAGAACCGACCAGGGTTTCTGACCTAATGTCTAATCCTCACCTTCTCGTGGTGCACCCTGTTGGGTATCTACCTGGATACTGAACGAACAAGGATGGGCTGGCAATTTGGGATTTAGCTGACCAAATTGTATTCTTATTGGCTTAAACCAATATAGAAAATTATGGTACAACATGACAAAATTTCATGCCAGCTGGGGCATTGCCCGGTGTTAAACAAGGCAAGGTTGTCTGCAAGGTTGTTTAATCGGGTCAGGGAACCAGGGCGAACAGCGAAAAGTCGGCTACTGGAAAAAATCTGAAAGCACACCCCAACTCAACATCACCAGAGTTAAAGATCGGTACTATCAACATAAGAAGCCTGAATGGAAAAGAAATGGAGCTAGCTGAAGAATTAGATAAGTACCAGATCGACATAATAGGGGTGACTGAAACAAAAAAGACAAAAACTGGTGAGATCTTTCTGAGCAATAAATACAAAATGTTATATTCAGGAAGTAACAATCAAGGAAAAGAAGGAGTAGCCATAGTATTCAACACAAAATATGAGGCTAATCTTCTTGAATGGCAGGCAGTCTCAAGTAGACTGATGTGGGCAAATATCAGAATGGGGAATTGGACAATGAGACTTATTTGTGCCTATGGTCCCACAGAAGGTTCTACTAAGGTAGAAGTGGAAGAATTTTTTGATGCTTTAGAAAAAGCAACTGACGCAATGAAAAATGAAAAGTTGGTCCTTGTTGGGGATCTAAATAGCAGAGTAGAAAATGATTGTGAGACATACAAAAATATTTTGGGAAAATTTGGAGAAAAGAGCAAAGCTAATAATAATGGCAAATACCTGTTGGATTTCTGCTCGGGACATGGACTGGTTATTACTAACACCATGTTCCAACATAAAAATGTGCACAAATTCACATGGAGAGAAGAGGCAAGGAATAAGAAAAGTCTCACTGACTATGTTATTGTTGATAGTGATGTTTTCTCCCTGGTGCAGGACACCAGAGTGTACAGAGGATTTGAAATTGGAAGCGATCGCTATTTAGTCTTGAGCAGGATGAAATTGAATTTCATATTGAAAAGAATAGCATGTAAGAAAGTTTTAAAGTGAATAAAAGTTGAGCAGCTCTCAGATATGAACTGTAGACTAAAATACACAAAGATTATTGAAGAAAAAATGAAAGAGTTTGAGAACAGGAACTAAACCTTGGAGATTCAGTGGCAAGCCTAGAAGTAAACCCTGATTGATTCAGCCAGAGAGGCATGTGGTGAGGTTGTCTGCAAGGATAGAAAAATCAGAACTCCATGGTGGATACAGGCAGTTAAAGAGGCAGTGAAGGAAAAGAAGAAAGCATATCAAAAGTTTCTGGCAAATAAGTAAGCTTGTGCTCTTAGAGAATACAGAGACAAATGTAAGAAAGCTAAACACTGTGTAAAAGTAGCTAAACAAAAGTCATGGGAGGACTTTGGTAAGGACATCGAAAATAAATATCAAGAAGGTGGTAAGATATTCTGGAGGTTGTTGAAGAAGCTTAGAAATGGAGGAAAGAGTGCAGTAAAAGGAGTTAGAGATGATAAAGGTGACATGGAAATGGGAGAAAAAGATATCCTTGACTTAGGGGAGATTTTTACTGAATATGGTAAATTAAATATAGAAATGACAACAGAATCAACAAAGCTGGTATGGTAGGAAGTCAATTGAATAAATTCATATGGAATAAGAGAAAAATTAATCGGAACACTAAATTAGCTATATACAAGACAGTGTTCAAACCAGTTTTAACTTATGGATTTGAGAGCTGGGTCAGAAGTAAAACACTTGACCAAAGACTAGAGACTGCAGATATGAGAGTCCTGAGAAAGATTATAGGCGTGAACAGATGGCATTAATGGCAATATCATATTAAAAAGGATATTAGGAGAGAACTTGACATTGTCAGCATCCAGGAATGCGTTTGCAGAGCTAATCTCAGGTGGTATGGTCACTTAAACAGAGTGGGTGAGGAAAGATTAGCAAAATAAGTGTTCTCTGCCAGGTTGGCAGGAAAACAACCCAGAGGAAGACCATCATATAGTGGATTGATACGGTACAAAGTGCCTTAGACGATAGAAATATAAGATCTGATAAAGTTGGAGTCTTGACAAGTAACAGACTGATTTGGAGGAAAATTGTAGATAGGAAGTTAGTAATGTTGTAAATTTTTCATGTAGTACATGTCAGGAATTGATTATGATGATGATGATAAAAAATAAGCAATTAAAATCTAACAAGTTTCATAAGCCTTACATCATCGGGGGGGGGGGGGGAGGTACTGGTACAAAAACGTTTTACACAACAAAAGACTATAAACAATTAATTATACATATTAGATGTTATGGTAACTTCACAACTATTACATACAAATGAGAAACCAGAATGAAAATGTTAAATTCATTATTGTATGCGTGTTGGAACACTGCTAGTTGTTGTCACATCCTCTGGCATCACACATTTCCTATGTCTGTGGCAGTTAAATTCTTGATGAAAGCAGGCCATACTTGGTATAAGATTAAGCCTTGATTTTTATTGCATTGTGTAGGGATTCTAAACATTTGTGAGGCTTTTTTAAATTTTCTTGTAAAACAGTTAAGATTAATATATGATATTTTTGTTTGTTCCCAAACTACTTGATAGCCTATAGTAATTGTGTGGAATGCCAGGCCTGATTTATGCTGTCTTCTTTTTTTGATGTCTTTTACATGTTTAGACATGTGAATCTATCCCAACCTTCCTGTCTGGCCTACATAACAAATGCCAGAAGAGCAATGAGTCTTGTTAACGCCTGATTTTTTCATAGGGTGATGTTGGAGGTTTTGTTGAATGTAAGAATCTTGAGATTTTTGTAAAGGTTAAAAAGCCACTTTTATGTTATACTCAGAGAGCAGGCTTGGCATTCCACACAATTAATACAAGCCATCTAGTAGTTTGGGAACAAACAAAAATGTCATATATTAATCATAACTATTTTACAAGAAAGTTTAAAGAAGCCTCACAAATGCTTAACAGTTCAATAAAAATTAAGGCTTTTTTTAGCCATTTTGTCTGTAACATTCTTGATGTAAGGTAGCGTGATTACATTCTTGAAATCTTGTTTAAGTAAGGGAGTTAGTTTAGAATATGTTTTTATTCTAGTTTCTCATTTTTATGTAACAGTTGTGAAGTTATCATAACATCTCGTGTGTGTAATTAATTGTTTATAGTCTTTTCTTTTTTTTGTACTAGTACCCATGATGATGTAAATCTTCCAACTTATGAAACTTTGTTGGGTTTTAATTGCTTACTGTTATGAAACTTTTTATTTACATTGTAATGTGATCTCAATACTGAAAACTTCCCCAAAACTATTGTGTTTCTATGAGTATTATATAGTGAGAGTTGACTATATACATTAAACAATCTGAGAAATTCGCTGTTTATGATTGTTACACTATTGTTAATAGAACATATACAGATTGCTTCCTCTTAATGATAGAAATTGAAAAGGCCAATCCAGAAACCTTTGAGATGAAATAAGAACACTTCTAAATCACGTGTATGGAAAGTTTTTCTAAAGCTTTTATAAACAGTGTTTTGATGCGTGAAGTAATCAGGTTCAGAAAGTAGTATAATCATTACCGTTGACAGGGTGCAGCATAGAGGCAGCCTGCCTCACGGTGCAGCTTAATAAGGACGCTCGTTCAGCCATATTGCGGTAGGCGCTGTTGCTATGCTAACAAGAAATTACCCAAGTAATTGGTTGGTTTAGCAATTATATCGATAGAATCAGGCATAGCTTATAATTTAAATTTAGAAGAGCTTATAAACAGTTTTATTGTGCATATCGCACAATAAAACTCCATAGAACAAACATTTAATTAATATTATTATTTAAACTTTTTGCATTAATGTTTCTCTTGTAATAAAAACAAAGTAGCAATTGGAGACTTTCTTAATTCAGGGGTGATATTTAATTGTTTGCCTCAGGGTACGATCTAATCTGGCAATGGCCCTGAGCATAATTGTAAAATACATTAAATGGAAGAAGTTGGTTCTTTTTTTTAAATAATTTTATTTTTCCTAATTATGCAAATTATGACCAGATGCCTAGTCAGTTATAATTTATATATAGATGATTTCACACTGTGGAAACTGCAACAGCTAAAATAAATAAGCTGTATAAATAAATAGCAAACTACCAGAGATTTCCCACCAAAGCCCCGACGGATACAGTGAAATTCAAATCCAAAAGAAATTCACGTTAACAGGCCTATTCCTGTGTTTCTATGAGTATTATGCATATAATATATGTATATTATATATATATATATATATAATTACTAAAGGAAAAGTCATAGGGCTTCATTTTGGCGATGTAAAATTATATGGGCAAAGTGGATACTAGATTCTAACATTATTTCAAATCCGAATGTTTGTAGAAACAATGAAAGTTTGAAACAGCTGTCAGACCAGTGAAACCTTTCTCAAATGTACTAATAAAAGGCAAATATATGGATACTTGGGTACCCATGCCTTTTAAGTAGTGCAAGCTAAGGCAACACAGGGATGCCGAGGATTGTATTCTTGGAAGCTCTCAGATCAATTTGCGAAACGTTCATAGTTTCTACAAACGTTTGGCTTTGAAATAATGTTAGATCTAGTATCCACTTTGCCTATATATATATATATATATATATTATTAAAAAGTTTTAATGACTGATACCGAGAGATAAAGAGATGACATGGTATATTTGAAAAGATACTACTAGTTTACTAGTTTCGTTGAATTGATCAACATCTTCAGGTATCACAATCAAAGAAATATATAAAATATTACAGAAACTTAAAATTGCATTAACAGAACAAGTACAAAAGACAGTAGCATGTTTAAAAACAAAATGCAAGCTTGAGTTCCAAATAAATATAGACTACGCGCTGTCACGAGTGCACCAAGACTGAACAGAGGCAACGTGTGCATCAGAGAGATTGAAACTTAGACTGTTGTTGATATGGGAAGAATCTAGAGAAATTTCTCTAGATTCGACAATCTTTCTCTCGAGCTCATCATAGCACACATGGATGTTAGAAGTTTGAGTCCAGTTCACAATGTGTTGGTGCCTTCATCTGAGTTAACTGAAAAGAGAACATAGCTAGAGAGAGCACTGGCTCTAGTCCTGTTGTAGGAGATATCTCTACGATGTTCTTCCAAACGTAGATGGATGGATTTAGCAGTCTGGCCATAGTTTGGCTTTCCACAATCACATAAAATCTTGTACACTCCTGGAAACTGAGTTGGAAGATGTTTCTCTTTAGGTTTACTAAGTATTGAATTAAGTTTTGGGAGCGTAGTAAAGCAAGTTCTGAAGTTAAACTTCTTGAGAATTTTTGCCAGTTTTGGTGAAAGAGAGCTGATGTAAGGCAAAGAGATGAAGGCTCTGGGGGAAGAGGGATCTTCAGAAGTAGTTGAGTGACTGAGGGAAAGAATTTTGTTAATTTTATTAGGAGAGAAACCATTATTAATAAAAGTTTTTTTAAGAAATAGGAGTTCATTTTTAATTTCTGCTTCTTCTGTAAGTAAAGATTTGGCTCAGTGAGCTAAGATTGGGAAATGGAGTAAAAAACCAGCTTTATATTTAAAATAGCTTGGTATCTTGAACATATATTATACCCAAGGTAAAAAACTTTCTACATCTATCTCTCATCCTGAGATTTTTATTTAATAAGGTTAAAGCACCTTATGGTAACTTGTTTTGGTAAAATATTTATAAGCTCTGTATTACTTAAAACTTAGTATTTCTTAGCCTGGCTCCCACTGACGAGACTTCAATAAAGGTCGAAACCGGTCTGGGTAGTGGCCCCTTGCCTTTAATACATAGCATCATACTTCTCCTCCAGGAGATATGCTTTGCATTAAGGGTAAATATTAAGAATAGTGATCAGAGCTTATTCTACCTTTAACATGAGTTGCCTTGACTTGCACTACGTGCAGGGACAGCTTGACTTGCAACACGTGCAGGCGCAAACTTGACTGACTTGTCTGTTTGCTTACTTGGGAAATGGAGTAAAAAACCAGGTTTATATTTAAAATAGCTTGGTATCTTTAACATATATTATACCCAAGGTAAAAAACTTTCTACATATATATATATAAATTGCTGTTAACAGCAAATTATCTTTTTTTTTTTTTTAATTTGATCATGGGTTTTTCTGAATAACAAAATTTCATCCTTGTAATAGAACTGTTATGAGGATGGAATGATCTGAACAGTTTTTCAGCTGTTAATCAGCAGTGACTTATGGAGATATCTTTAGGCAAGGTGTGATATCAAATTTTTAATTTTCATTCACTTTTAATGACAAATATCATTATTCTTATAGCATATATACAGCCTATATAACATTAATAATGCAGTTTTGAAAATTATTTTCAAGGTCACTGCCTCAAGTGATCATATGTATGAGTTACCAGTGCTAATTATTAGTTATTTGTAGGCTATTTAGAAACTAAAAATGTTCAGCATTCTTAATATTAAGTAATTTTAAATGTAGTCTTGCATAATTTTCTGAAGTTATAATCTTTCTGTATAACTGTTGAGCATAAAAATAATATATGGTATCTATTTTCATGCTGTTTACTTTATTTCAGGTAAATAAAAAAGGTGAAATTGAAACAGTCCAGGTTCGACCTCTACCTGTAAATCAGTACAATATCATTTTTCAACAAGAACTAAACTCTCATGATCCACATGCATTCTTAAAATGTTGTGAATCATTGGTATTCCTAGTCCGAGATGTGGCACACATTACACCTGAAAATTTTGAGAGTTGTGTGCATTGCATTAGGATATTTGTAGAAGCTAGTATTAATGGAGGTATTTTTTTTTTCTAATTTTATTTTATTTTATTTTTTTGAAATCATATAGTTAAGATTTTATTCCTTGTGTTTGCCAAGTTAGAGTAACATCTTGATTTAATAATTATATAACCTTCTACTGAGATTTATCCCTCTTCCATTTTTCCCAATCTGTATATAAAAGTTGAGCGCTTTCAAATACTTGTAGCAATACAAGCTACCTGGTATCCATATGTTATCTCTTTGTATCATTATGTCAAGACTCATCACATATTTTACCATAGATTTTTATACCCTAATATAAACAAATAGAGCAAATTGTACATCCAGTATGTTTTTCTAAAAGGAATAAAATTATTATGCATGCATGCACATTTAATATAACATATGTATTCCAAACTCAAAAATTCCTAATATGTTACTAATTCTGCAAAGCCTTTTTTAAAGGAAACACCATGCAAAGAATTATCTGATTAATGAATTAAAGAATGAAAAATAGTAACAGCATGAAATAAGTGCAAGAAAAGAAATAATTCCACTAAACCACACAACTAAAAAATATCATAATCTTCAAATAAAAATTCTAGAAACGAGTGCAGAATTGGGATGCAAATTACTAAGACTATAATTATGAAATAAAACAGTGATTGAGTACTAAGTACCTAGAATTTTGACCACAAAAGGAATAATAAAAACATATTGGTGTGAAGATTATTTAATCTGTGATTAAAAACTTTTGAAGATCCTTTTCACAATCATTTATGCTAGAATGAGAACAGTATATTCATTACAAAGATGACTTTGTAATGAATATACTACCTTTGTTTACTTTGCTGCTTGGTTAAAAAGAACTGGATTCAAATCTTATCTGGAATATTCAGAAGTTTATGAGGCTTTTCAGCTTAAGGTGAGTTAGCTAGACTCATACAGAGGTGATAGGATTTTTCCTCCTTGAAATTCTTGTTTTTCATTCTTCAACTAGGTATACTGACCAGGAGAACACATACAAATTATATACAAAAATATTGATTTAAGCATAAGCCTAATCACCTAAAAATTATGGTTTTGAAAGTCAGTCTGAGCATGTTGAGTCTACAGGTATCTCAGATTATTATTTATTAGATTAATAATAATCTAATGATTTAGAGATGGAAGAAGTTTTTTTTTTTTTCCCAACTTGGTTGCAAATTAAATTAAACTTGCTAGGAAATTATATTCTTGTTTTATTCTTTATCCAAGTGTAAGCTAACAAAATTTGCATGTGAAATACCTTCACATTATTACTTGTGTATGGGGAAATATATGACCTCTGCATTAATTCAACCTCAGTATCTCTTCTAGGTCTGGCTCCCACTAATCAAACCACAATAAAGGTTAAAACCTGTCTGGATAGTTGCCCTTCGCACAATGCATAGCATTATACATGTCTGAAAGGAAGTGTGTTTGTATTTTTAAGTTATAATCAAGTGAAAAAACTTTCAACAAAGTAATCAGAGCTTACCACAAAATCAGGATTAGATGTTTTATTAATATTTTAGAATGAATTGAATTTTTAATAAATGAGACAGTTATCTGTCAGAGAGGAAAAGTGATTCGGATAAATGTTTTTCCTGTTTTTTTAGGTGGGGCTTAACTATTGGATGGGAAGGGAGGGGAATATTAGGTTTTTGAATTTTAGGGAACACACATACACTGCTAGGAAAGAACTCAACAGACACCATAGTGTGAGGAACAAATAGCCATGGTGCCCACCTTAATAAGATGTAGGACTTCCTTTCACTGCAGTGATGGCAACAATCCTATCGAGCATACTTTCAGCAAGCATATGATAGCGATCAATGAGAATTTTGGACCATTCTTCCTGTATGCATGTAATGAGGTCCTGGACTGTTGTGGCAATTGTTGTTGTAGATTGTACATACTACATGTACAATCTACAACAACAGATACTACATTCTGTGCTGGTTATTATTTCTAAATCTGGTACTTTTTATGACCTCGACTTAATGTGCTGACTGCATTTTTTGAAAGCAGCTGTGAGGGTTAATTCACTACTAAGATCTTGCCAGAGTTGTGGTTATGAAGTGCTTCACTATTGGAGAACGTCACAATTTTTTAAATGAAGGTTCTTAACTTTTTCGAATTCTTTAGTTGCTGCAGTTTTTTTGGAGATTGTATAGAGAATTAACCATAGCAAAACTATTTCCAACTCTTATATTCAGAGTACCTCAGAAAAGATAACTAAAGTTCTCCACAAATACATGGTAGCCTATAAGTCATGGAACAACTTGTGAAGCTGAAAAATGGAAGGCATTTACATGATGTGGTTTTTCATAACTAATAAAAAAAAAAAAATCTGGTAATGTTAAAAAACTTATGCAGTTGCTTCACAAAGATGGACCCTTTCTATGGAATGTTCCATGACTTATGGGCCACCGTATAATCTTCATACCTTCATCTATTCTTCTAAGAATCAACTGCATCCTCTAGCACATTCTGGTGTATAAAGTTCAGCCAATTCAGGATCAAAGAAGCTGGGCAATGGTCTCACACTGGGCAATAAAATAAATTCATCTCTCGCCTAAAGACAATCACAAACATCCATGCTTATAGTGGGTTATGAACTCACAGCCTGTTGGTTGGAGAGTAAATATGCTAACCACTCAGCCAGCTAGGCTGGTAACCATATTTGCTCTCCAACCAATATACTCTGGTTCTGAATCCCACCATGAACATGGATATTTGTGATTGTCTTGAAGTAGAAGATAAATTTCATTGCTTGGCATGAGACCACTTCCCCAGCTCATTGAAGGTCTGAAGTGGCTCGAAAAAGTTCCATCTTTGGTCTTTAGAGCAGGATTTCCTGACTGGGTGAAAAATACAAAAATATATATAAAGTTAATGAAATTGGAAAAAAAAAAAATCCTTAGCCTACTCGCAATGTTAAAAAATGTACTATAGGTTAGCAAACCTTTGTTTGTGTGAGTTACATAATAAATAAATAATATAATAAAAATTGAAGGATTGACTAAGTCAATTATTTTTGACTTAGTCAATCCATTGAGCCACAAAAAGACTGTGACTCAATGATGTAGATAAATAAAATTGATGATGAAATCATTATAGTGCAAAAGAAGGACTTGGCTGCACGGGATTTCATCTCTCAATGACAGAATTAATTGGATTCAAAAGTCAAAAGAGAAGATTAATAAACTTTATCTGTGCAATAAATTTCAATCTGCAGATCCATTTTCAATTAGGACCAGCTGTTTTTATGACATTCAGAAGAATTTACATAGAGAAAGAGAGAACTTGTATTTATGGCCTCCCTGCATCATTTGGGGTTAATTTGATTCAATACACATACACAAGAAAATATTAAGGTGAGAGGGCAGGATTCTTTGTTGATATATGTACTTTTGTATGAGGGGGAAAGTGAATGTTCACTCCAAAGATATTATCTCACACGATCTCTTGTGAAGGGAATAGTCTGTAAACACAGGTTACTATAGGAATTGATGACTAATAAAACTCATGTTTCACCAGCTATCTGTTCAAAAGCTGTAGATGCAAAGTAGATTAATTTGCATCACTTTCAAATAAGTGATACATGTTATGACACGTGTTGTAAATTTAAACTAAACTGATCAAGATGAAATTACATTTTAGTATCAGTAACCGTCAACTATCCCAGATTTCTCCACTGAAGAAATTCCTAATTGTGTAATATGTGGAGAAGAGACCTTAATGTGCTCAGGCATGGATGGCAACCTAAGTGAATTGTGCCAGCAATAGATAGATTAGGACTGGTCACACACTTTATTCATATATAGAAGTGATAATTTCTGGATAAGTTAGGAAGCACAGAATTATCTAAGGATCAGGTTATTCAGCAATTGTCTCCAATAAATATCATATGACTCAGCATATAGATAAACTGTGTGATATGCAGTATGGATAGCCTGGTAGGATCCTCTATACAAAGAAGGAAAAGCAATGTGAACCAGAACCTGAAAAACAAACTTTAAATGCAGAATTTGATGGAATATAATACAGTTGATTTGGATGAGGGCCTTCTCAGGCTGGATTTAATTTTTAATGAGACACCTACTCACAAAAGGGATAAATCTGTAGTATGTTAATACCATGAGTATTAACTTAAAGAGTATTAAAGATTTTTTCAACTTTTGTTAATTTTGTATTTTTTAAATTTATTTTTTCATAATCTGGAAACCCTGCCCTGGTGACCAAACATGAAACTTTTCAAGCCACTTCAGGCCTCCAGTTAGCAGATGGTAGTCTCATTTCACAATGGAATTCATCTCTCACTTAAAGTCACTCACAAATATTCATGTCCATGGCAGAATTCCAGCTTGCAGCCTTGGTTGGAGAGCAAATGTGCTAACTACTTGGTCAACCAGGCCAGCAAATGAAGCATAATAGGAAACAGATGAGCTCTTCTCACCAAGTGAGCATGTAGATGCAGATGCAATCATATAATGAAAATATCATTGTGGATCAGCAGCTATGACAAACTTTGGAATTTTTCATAGCTGAAATTTGTCTTCTGGAATCATCAGGATCAAAAGCACCAGTGATGTGCATCATGCTTATTTGGAGCAAAATAAGCGATGACAAGAATTATTCAAAATGATGTAAATTAAATTTCTTTTATATTACACACAAAAACCTTAAATTGCATCCCTTTTTTTTTTCTGGACACACGTATGCACAAGGTTTTGCACCTCTTGTGTGTAGAATTGATATTAAGGGGGGGGGGGGAGTATTGAGACATTGAAAGATATCTGGTTGCATTATTATTATTATTATTATTGTTGTTCCGGGAAACTCCAAGGAGTCGACAGACTCATCGAGGGAGGCCCTAACATCATGTCAAGAACAACTATTCAACATTCACACAGTATCTATCATACCTTGCCTTGAACTCATTCACGGTCGTAGCACCCACAACAGACTCTGGAAGCTTATTCCACTCATTTACCACTCTCCAAGTAAAGAACCTAGCTCTAACACCCTTGTCAACCACGCTCTTGCCTAGCTTCCATGCATGGCCCCTAGTCCTCCCACCACCAGTCATATTTTCAAAAATATCTTCTGGATCAATCTTATAAAAACCCTTCAGTAATTTGAATGTCCCCTCCTTCGCCTATCGTCCAATTTCTGCAACCCACAAATCTTCAACCTATTCTCATAAGGTTCATTCCACACACCTGCTATCATCTTGGTCACTCGTCTCTGGACCCTCTCCACTTCCTCCCCATCACGAAGAAACCCTGGTGCCCATAGCTGGGCACAGAAGTCCAGATGGGGTCTTATCAAGGCTCGATACAGAGGAACAACAACTTGTTCGTCTCTGCATGTTAAAGTATTTTTCAGAAGCCAAGTGATTTGGTGAGCTGTTTTAGTTACTTTTGCAATGTGCCCCTTAAACTTCAACTCCCTATCCACCAACACTCCCAAATCCCTGGCCTCATCAATCTCCTGGAGTATGATTCCACCAATGCGATATACTGCTGCTATTCTTTTCACCCCCAAAGTGCATAACATTACACTTTGCCACATTAAATTGACATCCATTTTTCCTAGCCCAGTCCTCCAACTATCCAAATCATCCTGTAAAATTTTGACATCTTGTGCACTCACAATTGCTCTACCCAACTTTGCATCATCAGCAAACAAGTGAACACTTCCTCTCAGATCCTTTCCAATATCATTGATGAACAAATTGAAAAGCAGTGGTCCAAGAACAGAGCCCTGTGGTACTCCACTAGTCACAAGACGTCTTTTAGACTCCACTCCTGAATAAACCACTCTTTGATATCTCTCCTTCAACCACCCTCTTATCCATCTCGCCAACCCTATATCTATACCCATCTGCTCCAGTTTACTGATTAAGGTTCCATGTGGTATCCTATCAAAGGCCTTGGCAAGGTCCAGTAGTATCACTGTAAACCCATTACCCCTATCCAGTTCAGCCGTCACTGTGTTATAAAACGTGAGCAAGTTACTGAGGCATGATCTACCCTTCACAAAACCATGTTGTCCCCCATACAATATCCTATTTTCATCTATCCAATCCTGTATTCTTTTCTTGACTAATTTCTCTAAGACCTTGACAATGATTCCTGATATGCTAATCGGTCGGTAATTTACAACAGCAGTCTTGGAACCACCTTTATGCAGTGGAACTATTTTCCCCTCTTTCCACCCGCTTGGGACTAACCCAGACCCGAGACTCAAATTAAACAAAATGGTCAAGGGTACTGACAATTCTTTAGCTGCTTCTCGTGCAACACGAGTTTAGGAAAACATTCACTGAGATCATTTAATTGAGCAGTGCAATCAATGAAATGTTTGGTTAGATAATGTTGTTGCAGGAGTTGGTGACATGCCAACTTGTTCAAGGATTTATCAATTGACTCAGCCCAACTCTCATACTAGAAATAGTATGAGAGTTGGGCTGAGTAATTGAATGATCACTGTAAATCCTTTAGGTATTGTAAGCTCAATCTTGGAAAGTCTCTTGTTTGAGGATTTTACAGTATACAGGGTGTTCGGGATAAATTTGACATATTTATAATTAATTATATTTTTCCGTAAGTTACATGTATTAACACACACTTCTCTTCATTTAAAAGTTTGGACCCTTCTTCATTCATATACAAGATGTCAGAAAGGATGGATAGCTGGAACCCACCTGAATCATGGAAGAGAATAACTTGTATCATGATGATTCGTGCCCGCCATCAAAATAAGGATATTACGACTGCTGCCCAATGCTCCCTGAATACAGTAAAAACAATCAGGCATGAACTAGAGACTTGCAATGGTGACTACGAGGATGTAGCAAGAAGAAAGATCCCTAGCAGACGATCTGATTGCGTTCGTACAGCAGAATTCCTCGCAAATCTGCAGGAACAGGTGTTGAAGAACCCTGGCATTGGAATTCGGGCTTTGTTCGTGGAGTTGCTAACTGTAGTCAAGCCCTGGATAACAAGGGTAGCCAATGGTAGGCCGTATGTATGGCAGCAGGATTCGGCCCCTTGCCACACCTCTGGGAAAAGTCAAAAATGGTTGTCTGAAAATTTCTACGACTTCACCAGTCCAAATGTTTGGCCTCCAAACTCCCCAGACCTTAACCCCATGGATTATTTTGTATGGGGCGCAGTTGAAAAAGACACCAATCGCACTTCCAGTAATACAAAAGCCCAGTTAATGGATAAAATTAAAACAGTTTTTGCGGCCCTTCCCAGGGAGACTGTAGCATCAGCTTGTTCGAGGTTCCGAAGCAGAATTGAAGCTGTGATCGATGCTAATGGTGGTTATTTTGAGTAAATCTTGTTGATAGTATTGTAATTAACTCTGCCTGTAATGTTTTTTTGTCAATTCATTAAATTTAATAGATACGAAGAAGATTTTCTTTTTCCTTACGAAACTGTCAAATTTATCCCGAACACCCTGTATATGTTTCTTTTTTTTCTTTTTTTAATAAAAACATTTTAAACTCTCACCTTTCTTTACTCAGGTTATTGCATCCCTCCTCTTTTGCTATGGCAATCATTACATATGTATATATCATGATCAAACATATTGACTGCTTTTAGAAAGTGATATAGATATATTTTTAATTATTAATATATGTTATTGCACTTCAGTAATTAACATTAAAGAAAAGTTAAAACTTCTTGTTCATAAATAATTTTTATAGGACAAAACTTAGAGAAAAAAAGTAAACCAAAGTTTGTCAAAGAGAAAAAAATTTTTAAAAGTGGAAGTAGAAAAAAGGATGACAATACACGGATTAAAAGATCTCGTTCAAGTCCTATTCATACGACTGAGGGTTATGAAGCCAATGATGAAGACAGAGCCCAGGAGTTTTCTCCAGCATATCAGCAAGTGTCAATGCAGGTCATTAAATATAAAATTTGTTGGTTTTACAGTAGCATTTGATTGGTTTTTATTCTCATGTTAAGGCAGAAGATAAGTTTTTTAAGTCCATTCTGAAATGGAAGGTTTTTGATACATTGCTACCAAAATTAATAATCATTTTCTTTATCAGCATGACCACTACTAAAGAACATTGTTATATTTTAAATGTATCTTTAAAAGTGCTACACAAAGATGACAACAACAACAAAAAACTGCATTAATTTTTTTTTTCGCTTGAAATTAAAATTTGCAGCACTTATTGAGAAATAGTAAAGTATTTTTTAAAAAAAAATAGGATTGCCATGTATCTTAAAATTTCATTATCTGACTTTTATTCATATTTTATATCCATCTGTTCACTTGGCACCCACAGATGCCGTATGGTCACTCCAATGCTCAGTGATATGCCACACCAGACCTCCCCATGTAATCCTGTTGTATGCTTTTATGGAGGCTTTCCAACAAAGCTTCCTGTGGAAGCTTTGTTGGAATGACTATACAAAGTTCATAGAAGACACAAGTTCTCAAAAAAAAATGCCAGTTTTCTTCCAAAAAGCAACCAATTTGCAATCTTAGACTCAACTATCTGCAGAATAATTCATATGCAGAAGCTTAGAAGTCACTACCCTGCACAGAATATTACAGAACTATTCCATTGACTGACAGGAATACAATAACTCATTTAGTGCTACAGTGCAATTCAGCTAATATTCTTTGCATAGGTAAAATTCTGCTCAATGTGTATGTACATCTATGTATAACCAAATGTGTAGTTTATTCTATTCTACTTTGTTTACTTTTAGTAGGACTTGAGTTCTGTGTAGTACTTTTCTGGGATGGTACTCAAGTACAGCATATCAGAACCTTTGTTATCAGCGAAATATGGATGTGGTACATTTAGAAATTTAAACTGTTCAGTAATTTTTTAAATGTTTAACTATTATGCAAATAAGCTTAGTTATTAATTAATAAATAAGTTTAATTAATACTTCCTCTATTTCGGTAATGTTACGTTACCATCTTCAGGGAACATAAAAAAATAATGATATGTGCACGCAGCCACTAACATTCTACAAATATGGTTGAAGAAAACAACTGAAGTCGGTCCTAGAGTCCTAAAGGTGCCCCCTAGTGGGCTAAATTGGTTTGCCTTGGATGATGGGCTGATGTTCTTAGAAATGCAAGCTTCCCATATTTGGGGCAGTCTCATGCATCCAAATTTGTTAAGGTTTGGGGAAGTTTTTTACAGCTGAGGCTAATTCCAGGAATAATCTCTCATATTCATACTTGCTGCAGTGTAGTAAAGTGGCTTTCTTCCAGTGTATTTTGTGGCAGGTGTCCATAGCATGGTCAGCAAGTCCTGAGTGATTGTATTGGTGGAAGCGGATATAGTCCTTATGTTCAGATATCCTAATATTAGCTGTCCTGCTTGTTTGGCCATAGTAGGACAGTTTGCAACTACAAAGGACCTGGTATACTCCAGGTAGGTCTAGGGGAAGTGGCTGGTCTTTGGTGGAGCAGATAAGAGATGCCAATTTTTTATTTTGTTTGTAACAGGTAGTCAGGTCATATTTTTTTAGGATTTTTGTTAGAACTGAACCATATCCTTAACACCTTCTGGATTTTTTGGGGGTTATAGCCATTGGCTAAGAAGGTGCTAATTCAATCTGAACAGATTGATTTAGCCCTGTTATATAGGGTTTTTATAATCCCATATTGTTGGGAGGGGGGGGGTGCGATTTTCTGGTGAATGTATCTACCTGTATATGTAGGTTTTCTGTAAACAGAGAAAGCCAGGGATCCATCAGGCTGGCATGTAATCAGAGTGTCTAGGAAAGGGAGATTGTTATTGTTTTCCTTTTCCAAGATAAACTGGATCCTGGGGTGTCGATGTTTAAGAGTGTTAAGAAGTTGTGGAGTGTATCCAAGCCATGTGGTGAAATAGCGAACACATCTGCATAGCATAGCCAAACAGTAGATTAAGGTGGAGCCAAGTTTAAGGCTTTTTCTTCAAAGGATATCATGAATAAAAGAAACAAACTGGTTGGAAATGCTTATTTAACTGGCATAATATACTATCCTTATAGCTTTATTTGCTTTGGTTTTAATTCTATCTAAACAAAACAAAGTTTCTCTCTCTCTCTCTCTCTCTCTCTCTCTGTGTGTACACATGCACAAACATAGAAATAAAGAATAGTGGGATTTAGTTTCAGGATTTATTATATTTTTAAAAAATGCTAGTTAATTAAAAATAATTTCATTTAAATAATGCCAGTAATATTTAGTCTTGTGAATATTACTCTTTTTTCCCCCCCCAATTTATAGCTTTTAGATTTAATGCACACCTTGCACACTAGAGCAGCTGGTATCTGTCGTCCTGATCATGAAGTTGCAAAGGAAAAAAATGGTTTAAATGAAATTGTAAACAGTAATTTATGGACTAAATGCTGGTGTCCTCTTTTACAAGGTAATATAAAGATATTTTCAGTTACTGCTACTTTATCTTTTTATTAATGTTATGAGTTTGTCTTAAAATCTATTCTAAGTAGCTTTAAGTACAAATTTTTGAATAGTCAGTGTTTATTAAGAATTATTTTTGTCGTTCTTTTTTATTTATTTTTTTAATGACTAAGCAAAAAGAACAATTCATTCTTAGACATCCAAAGATATTATCTCACACGATCTCTTGTGAAGGGAATAGTCTGTAAACACAGGTTACCATAGGAATTGATGACTAATAAAACTCATGTTTCACCAGCTATCTGTTCAAAAGCTGTAGATGCAAAGTAGATTAATTTGCATCACTTTCAAATAAGTGATTGAATCAATCAAATTTCTTCGAAGTTAACAACAAGGTATACAAACAATTAGAAGGCCTAGCCATGGGCAGCCCTCTATCACCACCATGTGCAGACCTTTTCATGGAGAAATTTGGAAATGAAATCTTCACCAGCATTACTCCTAAACCTTCAATATGGTGGAGATATGTAGACAATATCTTCATCATATGGCAAGACAAAATGGAAAACCTACATATGTTTGTCAATAGAATCAATGCACTCCACAATAAAATCAGATTTACTCTAGAAGTAGAAAATAATGAACAGCTACACTTCTTGGATATACTAGTTAAAAGACAAGGTAACAATATCAAACTGTCAATTTACAAAAAACCAATGGACACTGGACGATATCTACATTACTCTTCAAACCATCATAGGTCACATAAACAGAGCATCATCCACATGTTGAGAAATCGAGCTAGAAACTTTATCTCTGACGATGAAGAAGTTCAAACAGAACTGTCTCAAATTGCTATAACACTATCACAAAATGGTTATCCTCGAAAATCATCAACAAATTTTTATACAAAGATAACCAACAAGAAAGAACAGTCTCCCAGAAAATTTCAACAGCAGTCATCCCCTTTATGGGTTCAATTTCCACCAAAATTGTGAGATTGTTAAAGGCCCATAACATTAGGGTTGTATTTAAACCAACTACTAGCATCAGACAGGTTCTAGGATCTCCTAAAGACAGTGTTCCATTTTATAAATATCCAGGTGTGTATAATATTCCATGCACGTGTGGTCTTTCCTACATTGGACAAACTTCGAAAGCCTGGAAATAAGACAGAAAGAACATGTTGGCGATGTAAATCACAACAGAACGACCACCTCCGGGGTTAGCACATCACTTTTCAACTTCGAACCACACTATAGACTGGAATAACAGCTCTATGTCCTACGTAGATGAAGATTACAGACGTCAATTATTTAAAGAAGCAGCAGTAATGCTACGTACAGGCAGCAACCTAAACAGAAATCAAGGGGCCATACTGAACGACACTTGGAAAAATCTAATTAATTCCCTCAGTTCAACAGAACTACAGTACGCAAATAATCATATTACGCGTTTGCGTGTAACGCGTGTTCATGATACTCAGTAGAAATGTCACGCGAACGTGTTACCTTAGTTACCTAACAGGTACTAAACGTTTTTTTGTATTCTTAAACCTTTTTTGCATTCACCATTTTTTTGTACTGTGCAAGCCTGGAGAAAGCTAATCACTTACTAGCGAAACTGGTAGGCAATATTGTACAAACATACGTATGAATTAAAAATCTATGGTCAGTTTAACAGTAAGTCTTATATTTAATAATAATCCTTGTTTTTAATATTGTCCATGGGAAATAAATTCACACTGTGAGTGTATGTGTGCTAAGAATGAATTAAATCATGTAGATGGGACTTCAGTAGGTTCTCCATCCCCACCACCATCAATCTGATTTCTACATGGAATTTCCAGAAAATCAGACACTCAAATACATCTACACATAAGACAACATTTTGGTTGTATTATGTAGATAATGTATGGTTAAACCTCATGACTGAAACTCATTAGATGCATTATTATTATTATTATTGCATGAGAATCTCCATGGAGTGCTGAGACTCATTGTGGGAGACACAATCTATCAGCACAGGATCTGTCATTCCACTCCTTGCAACCATTAAGACAAAACACTTATAACTGACTCAGGCAATCCATTCCATTCATATCATTCACCACTCTCCAAGTGAAAAATCCAGTCCTCACACCCTTGCTAATCACACTTTTATCCAACTCCTAGGGTTGACCTCTTGTTCTTCCCCATCTAGCCAAGTGCTGAAATATTTCCTTTGTATTAATCCTATAAAATTCTTTAAGTAACCTAAATGTTTCTATCATATCCTCCCTTTTTTCAACTATCAATCAACTTATGCAACCCACAAACTCTCAATTTATCCTTATAGGGAGCATTCTGCAGGCCACTCACCATCTTGGTTACTCACTACTTCTGGATTCTTTCCACCACTTCCTCATCCCCAGGAAACTCAGGTGACCAGACCTGAGCACAGTAATTCAGATGAAGTTGTATCAAGGCTTTATAACCATGAATGATGACTCCCTTATCTCTGCTTATTAGTGTGTTCTTCAATAACCAAGTAATTCTTAAGCTGCCCTCTAAACTTCAACCCTCTGCTTACTACTATACCAGATCTCTGGCTTCATTAATTTCCTGGAATAGAGTTCTTTCAACATGGTACACAGCTTATAATCTTTGTATCCCAAAATGCATAACTTTACGCTTTTCCACATTAAATTGACATCCATCATGTTTTGCTCATACTGTCAGCCTATTTATCATCTTGCAAGCTCTCTACATCACCTAACTATTATCCCTAGCTTTGCATCATCAGCCAACAACTGAATATCTTCCTTCGAATTATTTCGTATATCATTTATGTACAAATTAAACAGCAGTGGTCCAAGCACAGAGCCTTATGGCACATCACTAGTTGCCTGCCTTCTGGATTTTCTCCTCCATATATTACTTTTTTGGTATCTGTCAATCAGCCACCTTTTATCCATATCACCAGTTTCTTATCCATCCCCATTTGTTTCAATTTACATAACAGAGTTCCATGTGGTATCCTGTCAAACAGCTTTGCAAAAATCAAAATTTTTGCAAAGCTGTTTGAATCCAGCAGCAGCATCATGGAACCATTCCCTTTATCCAACACGGTCGTCACTCTATTAAAAAAAAGTTAGTAGATTAGCAAGGCATAACCTATCCTTCACAAAGCCATAGTGCCTTTCATAGAGTATTATATTCTTATCCACCCATTCCTGAATTCTCTTTTTTGACCAACTTTTCTGGTACTTTTACCACCTTCTGGGATACTGGTTGGTCTATAATTTGCTACGTTTAGATCCTCCTTTATGCAAAGGAATTATTTTGTACTCCTTCTGCTCTCAGTTCCCTTGCACATTCTCTTAAAACACAAGCCAATATCCTATCCAATCTCACAGCTGTATTTGCAATACCCTAATACCTCCAATTCATCAACTTCTGTTGTCACATCGACTCCTGTTACCTCTGCCATAGTAGTATCTTCACTTGGATGATATACCCTTGCAAAATGGTCACTCATTAGCTAAACAATTTCATCTGCCTCTGTTATCTCTCTACTACCTGCACTCATTAAAGTTATCCTTCCATTGTCATTCTTCCTCCTACTTGCTAGATAATGAAAAAAAAATCTTTGAGATTTCCTTTTGCCTCTTCAGTTAATATCTTTTCATAATCTGATTTTGCCTTTCTTACCATGCTGACCATGTTTCTTGCCTTATCCTTGTACTGTTCATGAGTTCACCTTTCTTATATACCCTCCACAACATTTTTTTTTTTCTTCAACTCATGCTTAATGATACTACTTCTCCATCTAACATACCCCTTGACTATCCCCCAATCACTGTGAACATTCTTCCCTTGCAGATCTTTATGTCATGGTATTGCTTCAAGCTGCCTCTTAAGTCTGTCATAATTCACCTGCTTTGTAGTTCCACATGTACCCTTTCTTAACTGGAATTTCAATATGTTTTACTACCTCCCATGTCAAGACCACACAATCACTTTCCCTAATTGGAGGCAGTATAGATACCTTAGTTATGGATAGGTCCTTTGATCCTATAACAAGATCCATACTCTCAACTCCCCTTTGTCACATTCTACTTCAGATAATTAATTCTCATTAAGTGTATAAATTCCATTTCCTTCCTGACGTGATCTTTTCTCCTTCTAATCTATCTCTCTGAAATAGAATTCTCCCATAATAATTATTCTGCTTGTACTAATCTGCTGAGGCATGTGTCCCACATCATTTCAGGCACCTGCTAGCCTATAGCAGCAACCGATTTTATATTTTATCCTTTCGGCATCAATCTCACACTAAATTGACTGAAAAGAATTGCCATCTGCCTGATTGACTCAGTTCATATGCTATCATCAACAGTGCCTCCTCCCCCTGTCCTATCTACTCTATGCTCCCTGAAAATACAATATCCATCACATACCATCCATGTAACTATGTCATCTGCTGTTAGCCAAGTCTCACTGATGCCTATAACTTTTGGCAAGGTTGCACCAAGAAATTTTTTATTGCATTTAAACAGCCAGTACCAGAAGTTATACTTCACTGTAGTAGAAAAATACATTTTCTTCCCTTTTAGAAACATTATTTACATGACTACGTGATGGTTAATTATCCTTTTCTGTTTTATAGAAAACCCACACACGTACACTGGAAGGTTCTTACATAAGTGATCCCAATAGTATAGCATCCTGAAAACACGTACACACACAGAGCTGCGGCTATTTGTTCAAATGACAGAACCCTTGGTAGTGAACTATGTTAAGTCCCTAGGCATCATTTTTTTAGTCAATGGTTGCAGTCAGTATAAAAAAATTTTAAATATCACACTATCTCTTGTAACTCTCCTGCAACATGCAGAAGATCACAGCAAAACTTTGATCTCTTATTTTCAAGGTACTTCAGAAAAAATAAGTAAAGTTCTCCACAAATATAATAACTATACCACTTTCAAACCTTATCCAGCTACCAACCCTAATCTCCTCCTATGGATAAGCTTCATCCTCTTACACATCTTGCAGTTTATAATGCTCCTTCTGCCTGTAACTTACAGTGGACAGACTAGTAGATCTTTTAACATTTGCCTTGAAGACATAAAAAGTATGTCTGTAATCAGCTGTGTGGCAAGTCAGAACTTTCAGACCATCCTCTGGACATTTTTTCATACACTATTAAATAGAAGAAAATTAAGCCATTGAAATCTCTATAAGTTTGAGAGGCTATTTTTAGAATTCAGCTATGAAATACTTCCCCAACTTCAATAAATATGGCTGCATTAATTTTCCAAAGATCTGGGAGATCGTTATTCTAAGACCACCTTTAGCGTGACTTTTATCTGGCTCCTAGAGGATGTCTTGTTAGGATATAATATTCCTTTTCAGTTACAATATGAATTGTTTTTACAACTATCTAAGTGCTGCTATGTGTCTACCACATTTGTAATTTTGTGCTCTGAGGATGCTGATTGGAAAAGTCCAGAGAAATATTAGTAAGTTCAGTAAATTTTTTATTTATTTTCCTCTGGTGTTGATTATACTGTGAAGTACTGTTATAAAGACTGTAAATAATACTAGATTAAGTTATTTATTTGAATGTACTTTTAGTAATTTCTGACTTTATTAAGAATAATTAAGTTGTTTTTTTTATATATTGAATTAAATACTTGAGTCTGAAATTAGCATTTCATCATTTAAAATAGATAACACACATAAGAAAAGTGTCACAATTGACTGGGTAGTTGAGTGGTTTAAGAATTTTAATTCAAGAATGAAATTATGAAAATAATCAGCTAAGTATAATTTCTCTTAAGTAAGATCTCTGTATCAAAGATTTAATTTAATTTATTTTATTTTATTATTGTTATTCATATTTTTTATTTGGTATGGGCTAACTTTCTGTTTTTATACTGTTCTTGAAAAAAAAAAAAAAAAAAAAAAAAACGTGAGGGGGAACTCAATTATCTTAAGTCATTGTAGGTGATGGTACTGTTTTCCAGAACAGACAGTTGGTGGTTAATAAATATAACTCATAAGCTGTATAATTTTTCAGGAGAGGATTCGGATAATGTTAAAGGTTTTTTGATACAGCTGGAGTTGCTAGCACTCTTAGCAGTTGATCTGAGGTCCAGTTTTTAGTAGTTTCAAAATTAAAGCTTCCGGGTAAGGCAAGCCCCTGATTATAAAACATTTAAGTGTTTATTGATAAGAGGTTTTTTTAAAAAGATGGGATATTAGTTGAAACTTGTTACTGGTTCATGAATGTATTCAATCTTCCAAGGAATCTGTCAGTCTTATGATAGACTTACTGCAGGAGAGTTCAGAATTTTGACATCTAACAGCCAGATACTGAATTAATGAATAGGATCATATTTCATCAATTCATTAATGGATTGAAACAAGATTTAAGAAAGGGGGACAATATAATAAGCAATTAAAATTGCAAGGGAAAGGGAGGATTTAATTTGTGATTGTAACAATTAATGTGCCAAACAAGTGTGCAGACTTCAAAGTTCTGAACAAGTATGAGGTGTTACGCAAAAATGACAAAATCGAATATAAAGTTTGTTTTAAGAAAGAAAGGTGAAAAGGTCAAATGTTATAGGTTGTAATAAATTAATGCACATTTCTAGATTCTGCAGTGCTTAGTTAACAAGTCTTCCTAATTATAGGAAGCCTTCTAAGGAAACATCTAATCACAGGGATTTGTCTAGTAATATGTTACAAACAAATAAAGAGCCTGTCAACCAGACTTGATAAGGATCTCAGTTTGAGAGGTGATTTAGCCAATTCTCAATATGAAATTTTTGACAATTTTGATATCCTCAGAAACAGAACCATTACATTTTATAAATGTTTTAATAACAGAAATTCTAGTGAGGCTTTTTTTAACATTGGAGCCCATGTTTACTAATAGCATGAACCATGTTTCTTTTGATTGAGGGAATTCCTTAAAGCATGATTTAATTCACTTATACAAGCAAATGAAGCTAAAAGAAATTTTTTAATCAAATATTAGTTGCAACACAAGTGCTAAAGCCTGAAGTTAACTTTCCTAAATATGAAACTTGCACGTAAATTTCTTGTGGCTCAGAGAATTTCAAGGTCAGTATTTAATTTGACATTTGGGTAATAATATTTTCTTATGGCAGGTATAGCTGTAATTATGTTAAAGGTACTTTGCCGTTGTCTGGAAATGAATACTGTAAGCCTAATTATGTCTTCTCTTGTAATTAGGCTTACAGCATGCTTTCTTGGAAGTATGTTCATTAAGACTATTACCTTCTGTATTGCTGTAACCTTTGCTTTGTTATCCTTGCCAATAAACAAATCAATCAGTCATTAAAACTTATGAGCTGAAGTGAAATTGATAAAACTTATTCACCTTGTAAAACCTTGTTAAATACTGTTTTGGATAATTTGTTTGTGAACCATAAAACATTCTGAATTTTTTTCTAATCCTTTGTTCCCAATCTGACAAAGTTATCTTATTCCATATCAAATAAAAATTTGATTTCTTTTCAAATATGGTATATAAAGTTTTTATTTAATATAAATCTAGATGCATCTCTGATGATTTGATCTCAGTGAAGTAATCTATTTTCATCCCTCCAGTCACCAAAAATGTTTTTGAAGATGTTCGTTCAATCTTTCATGAATGGACTATGAAATAGAATTGATCATTCACGGAGTTTGATCCCACATCTCTGTTGGCATCAAACATTGTAGCTGAATTATAGTTGGGCACATTGTTTTTATGAAATAGTGCAACCATGTCTTCTGACAGCACATTTCTTGATTGCCCTGAACAATTATTTAACAACAATCTGTAATAATTGTTCATCATGGCATTGTAAAATGTATGTCTTTCTTTTATTTATTTATTTTTTTTGTATCTATCTATATATATGTGTGTATATATATATATATATATATATATTCTTTCTCTATAATTTCCTTATTCTATCTCTCTATTTTTTCTTTATTAACCTTATTTAATCTTTACTCTCTTTACTCTACTTTCTGTATGCTTTACTTATACCGGGAGAACTCTAGAAATTTAGTTTTGATAGTGCTCTCCTGGTGGTATAAGATATATTAATACTTCCAGTAGAGTTCTTTTTCTATCCTAAAGCCCTTCGCAATAATAAACAGTCGTAGCTATCATTAAACTCCCCTGCTCACAGGATCGTGTTTATTTTGAAACAGTGCATTGCGTAAAAGACCAGGCGGCACATTTTGTAAATAAAACAAACATATTTATTTATACTAATGCAACTATACAAATCACAAATTAGTGAAATACTCTTTTTTTTACTTCACTTTAAGCTTAACACATTAGAATAAAATTACCTTTAGTAAATTCACGAAATAATGTAACATGACAAACTTTTCAACAATTTAAAAGAAAACTATCAACCCACTTACACTTTAAGGAATTTCATACTCTGTTACTAGAAATTCCAACTATCACTTTATACAAACTATTCTCAGACTATTTATAACAACTCAAGGAAAAAAACTTATCAGTCCTTCTAAGACAGCTTCACATATCTTAAGCAAAATTGCATTGAAATCAACTCACGTATCTTCTTTATCTTTATTGTGCACTCATTCTTAGTTCCTTCTCAATTTTCTTGGCTTCTTTTTCAGATTTTGGGCTTTCATTCAGATATTCCGTAGGCACTGTCGTCTCATCTGGAATGGCTCGCGGGGCCTGGAGTGCAAATTCCTGGTGTTCAAGACTCGGATGAAGGGTCTGACATTCAAGGCCTATGCAGATTGTCTTAATGGTAATGCATTCTGTTCCTGCGCCACTTCTCCATTGGTAATTTTTCGCCTCCGGTGGTTGTCCTTCACGACTTCATTCAAACTGAGGAATGCGGTGGATCGACTCTTGTTCTCTCCTCCTTTTCTTTTCCTGGATTCGATCTCTTTCTTCATTCTTTGATGACTTAAATACAAATTTCTTGGGACTCTGGACGATGGGTTGAGATCCCCGAACATTCCTGCTCAAACTGTCTTGACCTTCACTTTAACGCTGACTTTTAGTTCTCTCCGAAAGTGCGCATTTAATCTCATTTACAGAACGGCGGAACTACGTTAGATGTATACCACCCTTTTACCACTGACCTTGAAGATGTTATCAGGCTGACTTTGGACACAACAAATTTCACTTATACTTTATACAAAATACCGACATCAATACATTGCTGATTTCTAAGGCATTGCCCTTGAACCTTACATTTTTAGACATTTTCTGTTTATGCAATCATCATCATCATCATCAAATTCCTGCCATGTACCCTCAAGGGGTGTACAGGATATGATAGTACTACATGAAAAAAATTCCATCATTATTAATTTCCTATCTACAATTTTCCTCCAAATCAGTCTGTTACTTGTCTACACTCAAATATTATCAGCTCTTATATTTCTATCGTCTAAAGCACTTTGTACCGTATCAATCCACCTATATCTTGGTCTTCCTCTCGGTCGTTTTCCTGCCAACCTGGCAGAGAACACTTGTTTTGCTAATCTTTCCTCGCCCATTCTGTTTAAGTGACCATACCACCTGAGATTAGCTCTGCTAACGCATTCCTGGATGCTGACAATGTCAAGTTCTTTCCTAATATCCTCGTTTTTAATATGATACTGCCATTGATGCCACCTGTTCATGCCTATAATCTTTCTCAGGACTCTCATATCTGAAGTCTCTAGTCTTTGGTCAAGTGTTTTACTTCTGACCCAGCTCTCAGATCCATAAGTTAAAACTGGTTTGAAC
Organism: Typopeltis vanoorti; assembly: GCF_054136105.1. Classification (NCBI taxonomy): domain Eukaryota; kingdom Metazoa; phylum Arthropoda; class Arachnida; order Uropygi; family Thelyphonidae; genus Typopeltis; species Typopeltis vanoorti. The sequence continues at coordinate 30,201,989 of NC_143562.1, read as the reverse complement.
ACTGTCTTGTATACAGCTAATTTAGTGTTCGGACTAATTTCTCTCTTATTCCATATGAATTTATTCAATTGACTTCCCACCATACCAGCTTTGCTGATTCTGTTGTCTATTTCTATATTTAATTTACCATCTTCAGTAAAAATCGTGCCTAAATAGCTGAAATGTTTTACTTGTTCCACAGGTTCTCCATTCACAACACAGTTGACATTTCAATGATTCTTCCTATTTTCATTGTCTTTGTCTTTTTATTGCTGACCTTCATACCATATCTATTACAAGAGCTATTCACTTTAGTCAGAGAACCTTGCAGACTTGTAGCGGATTTATTTAGAAGTATAACATCATCCGCATAAAGCAAAGAGCTGACATTAACATCTCCAATTTCGATATCATGTTTAATACCACTTTCCTTCATAATGCGATCCATATAGATAATGAATAACAGAAGAGATAATGTACATCCTTGTCTCACACCAGATTTAACATTAAACCATCTTCCTGTACTTCCTTCAATTCTAACTGCTGACTTACAACTCAAATAAAGACTAAGTATTGCTTGATATAATGTCCCATTGACACCATATAACTGCAGCGTATTGAATAGCTTCTCTCTTGGCACCTTGTCATATGCCTTTTCCAGATCGACAAAACTTAAATACAGATCTTTGTTATATTCCCATGCTTTCTCGACTATTTGTCGTAAAGTGAAGATCTGATCCTGACAGCCTCTATTTGGCCTGAATCCAGCTTGTTCTTCACCAAGCTTTTCTTCCACAATTCTTCTCAACCATTTCTCAAGTATACTTGCATAGATCTTGCCAGGAACACTCAGTAGGGAAATACCTCTGTAATTCTCACATGCAGTTTTATTTCCCTTTTTATATATGGGTACTATGAGAGCTCTACTCCAATCATCGGGAATTCATCCCTCTGTCCAGGCTTTCTGAACTATGCAGTGCAGTCACTGTAAGACTCTTATACCACCATACTTCAGCATTTCTGGTCGAATATCATCTACTCCTGCTGCCTTTCCACATTTCAAGCCTTTGATGGCTTTTTCTACTTCAAGTATGGATATGTATTCCTGACTGCATGCCTTGTCAGTGTTTTTTACCACTGTGCTGTCATCACTGCTTGTTTCATTTAGCAGTTTTTCAAAGTAATTACTCCATACTTCAAGGATATCTTTTTCTCCCGTTTTCATATCACCTTTATCATCTCTAATTCCTTTTATAGCACTCTTTCCTCCATTCTTAAGCTTCTTCAACAACCTCCAGAATATTTTGCCACCTTCTTGATATTTATTTTCTATATTCTTGCCAAAGTCCTCCCATGACTTTTGTTTAGCTAGTTTTACACAGTGTTTAGCATTCTTGCATTTCTCTAAGAGCACAAGCTGGCTTATTTGACAGGAACTTTTGGTATGCTTTCTTCTTTTCCTTCACTGCCTCTTTAACCTCCTGTGTCCACCAGGGAGTTCTGATTTTTTAATCCTTACAAACAATCTCACCACATGCCTCTCTGGCAGAATCAATCAGGGTTTTCTTCAAGGCTTGCCACTGAATCTCCAAGGTTTGGTTCCTGGTTCCTGTTCTCAAACTCTTTCATTTTTTCTTCAATAATCTTTGTGTATTTTAGTCTACAGCTCACATCTGAGAGCTGCTCAACTTTTATTCGCTTTAAAACTTTCTTACATTATTCTTTTCAATATGAAATTCAATTTTATCCTGCTCAAGACTAAATAGTGATCACTTCCAATTTCAAATCTTGTGTACACTCTGGTGTCCTGCACCAGGGAGAAAACATCACTATCAACAATAACATAGTCAATGAGACTTTTCTTATTTCCTAGCCTCTTCTCTCCATGTAAATTTGTGCACATTTTTATGTTGGAACATGGTGTTAGTAATAACCAGTCCATGTCCTGAGCAGAAATCCAACAGATATTTGCCATTATTATTAGCTTTGCTCTTTTCTCCAAATTTTCCCAAAATATTTTTGTATGTCTCACAATCATTTCCTACTCTGCTATTTAGATCCCCAACTAAGACCAACTTTTCCTTTTTCATTGTGTCCGTTGCTTTTTCTAAAGCATCAAAAAATTCCTCCACTTCTACCTTAGTAGAACCTTCTGTGGGACCATAGGCACAAATAAGTCTCATTGTCCAGTTCCCCATTCTCATATTTGCCCACATTACTCTACTTTTGACTGACTGCCATTCAAGAAGATTAGCCTCATATTTTGTGTTGAATACTATGGCTACTCCTTCTTTTCCTTGATTGTCATTGCCTGAATATAACATTTTGTATTTATTGCTCAGAAAGATCTCACCAGTTTTGGTCTTTTTTGTTTCAGTCACCCCTATTATGTCGATCTGGTACTTATCTAATTCCTCAGCTAGCTCCATTTCTTTGCCATTCAGGCTTTTTACGTTGATAGTACCGATCTTTAACTCTGGTGATGTTGAGTTGGGGTTTATTTTCAGATTTGTTCCAGTAGCTGACTTTTCGCTGTTCGCCCTGGTTCCCTGGCGAAAACAACGGGGGCCTTGTTTAACCGGGCAACGCCCCAGCCGGCATGAAATTTTGTCATGTTGTACCATCATTCTATATTTTGGTTTAACCAATAAGAATACAATTTGGTCGGCTAAATCCCAAATTGCCAGCCCACCCTCGTCCGTTCAGTATGCAAGTAGATACCCAACAGGGTGCACCACGAGAAGGTGAGAATTGGACATTAGGTCAGAAGCCCTGGTCGGTTCTCCGCATTCCTTTAAAGGCTATGTGGAGGTCTCCTCTCAGTTATACAGCTTTGACCCTTAAGCACCCCCCTTAATTCCTTTGGGTTAAATACATGGGCTTTTAAGATTATTTACAAAGTTATTTTTGTGTGTCTTCGAGATGTGACCTTTGTAAAAGTCGATGCAAGAAACAGAAAATTTATACTGCATTGAATTTTACAGCATCTCTTTACTAATAATATTTAATAAGCCACACTGTAGTGATAACCATGATTACAAAAATTTTATGGCACATGTTAACTTTTTTTGCTGTTTTAAACTTGCTTGAACGAAGTCTGGATTTATCCTTAATTTTTAATTATGTAGAATAAAAAAATATCATTAATGTCATACTTTGATATTTGAAAGAGTATTCTGAATTACAGGAATTGCTCGTTTCTGTTGTGACATGAGACGTACTATAAGAACAACTGCATTAACTTTTCTTCAGAGAGCCCTTTTAGTTCATGACCTTCAAACTCTCTCACCTGTAGAATGGGAAGCTTGTTTCAATAAGGTAAATTGCAAATTGGATATATTAATCATGGATTAGATTACAAATGCATTGCACTTTGTATTTTTTTTTTTTTTACTAAAATTATATTTTCTGAATCTAATTTTTCTTATAGGTTCTCTTTCCTCTTCTATCTAAATTACTAGAAAATATAAATTCTGCTGATCCCTTAGGAATGGAGGAAACTAGAATGAGGGGAGCAACATTACTTTGTAAAGTAAGGTGTTATAAAATTATATGTGTGTTTAGTACAAAAAAAAAAAGGCTTTTCTTTCAATTTGTTGGTTATTCATGCATTCTAAAATCATATTGAAATAATACTTTATGAATTAAATACAGCAAGGTACTAATTAAAATATTCCACATGAATTGGTTACTTCATATCCAAAAGTATTAATGTTTTAAGGTAGTGATTTTCAAAGTGTGGTATACATACCCCTGGGGGTACGCGAAAGGTCTTCAGGGTGGGGTACGTGGCAATTTTCGGCTATGCATCATTAACACATGGAATCATTATATTTCTCAACAAATAGTACAATTAGAGACAACTGGAATAAAATCGGCACTAACTAATGAATTACATCTCTCCTCCGACAGAAACTGCTGTATAGACTCAAGCAAAACCATGGGTTTGCTTGACACCACCCCGTTGTGAACATGTTAAAACTAAGAAGAATATTAGCATTTCAAACTGTTAAAATGCTAATTTGTCTTTGGTTCGCACGATCTTTTGTTAATACCGCACCAATCATATGCATTTGGGTAGATGGCTTTGACGATGCACACAATGACAATGAAACAGTTCTCGATGCCTAAAGTAGCAATAGCGAGTAGGAGCTTCTTGATAAGTTGCACCATTTACAGTTTTTTTTCTGAAAACTTTAGTTTCAGAAAATCCCTGCATATATCTCACAACACGATTTTTTAGGTTTAATTTTGAGAAAAAAGTGCAAGTTATATTTGAGTAAGTACGGTAATTTTTTTAGCTTTCAAATTCTTAAGTATGGATCATTGATTAAAGATTGGATTTATAAAACCAACAAAAGAGAGCAATATAGCAAATACAAGCAGCTGTAAGCAACAAGAAAACGTTGACATTGCATCTGGATCAAATGAAATTGATAAGGGTGTGTTGTCTGATATCTCTAGAGAACCTACTAGGAAGAAGATGAAAAATCTACTTAAGTATGATATGAATTACTTGAAATGTGGATTTTCATGGATGGGAAATGAAGAGGAACCTATTCCGAATTTTGTGCTATTAAAAATAAATCAGTTTTTGTTTATGTGAACATATAAATTCAAATAAAATCGACATTTACAATGAAATATACTTTATTTATATTTATTTATTTATTATTTGATAAGGGGATACTTGGTAATAATGAAAATTTAAGAAGGGGTACGTGGATATCTGAAGTTTGAGAAACACTGTTTTAAGGTATTACAGTAAACTGAACATATGAGGGACCCATCTGCTTGCCTTGTAGCTAATGTACCAAAGAAGGCTAGAGCCTACCTTTTTCTTCTTATATAGCAAAATTAATTCAAGGATGGATATTATTGAGGAATGTATAAAGTCAGAGTGAGCCTGTTGGCCATGTGACCAGATGGCAAAGATCTATATATCTCAGCCATACTTTGGGCTTGAGAGGGACCAAATTAAATGACAACGATTCAAATGATTCAGTGTATAAGTTAGCAGTGGTGAGGAGACCATTGCTACACCTTCAGTTTGTTTAAAAAGCTGGTTGTTTCATCTAAAATATCCCAATTTAAAATAGTGTTTAATGAGTTTGCAAATGTCCGAGGATAAATTTTGAAGAGGTGAACTAGTGTATCATCTACCATAACATTGTAAAAAGGGATGACACATCAAATCTGAACTAGTGTGTCATCTACCATAACATTGTAAAAAGGGATGACACATCAAAGCTTACTAAGCAATCGTTCTCCCCTACTTAAAGGTTCTGTATAGTTCTCTCCTGAAACAACACAGAATTAGAACAGTAAACAAAATATCTACCTTCCTGAGACAAAGATTGCCAGGACATTCTTCTTTTCAGGTGTCTATAGCATCCCTTGCCAGTGTGATACTTATTAGTTTGGAAAGACAGGGCATGCTACCTTGGTCAGAAAAAATATATATCTAGAATTGTCACAAATTCTGTCTGTAATAGAACTCACAGGCCACTCACAAATTCCAATAATAAAACTGTATTATCTTGAATAGATTGTGGCACACTGCTCTATCTACCTGTCATCATTAATAACAGGAATCACCACAAAGAGTGCACTGTCATCCCCCATGCACATGACTTCCTTTGTTATCCAGGCCATTTTGTTTTGTGTCTTCACTCAGTGTGTATTGCTAAAGTGCCTCTGATAGCCGGCCTCGTTGGCCGAGTGGTTAGCATATCAGCTCTCCAGCTAAAAGGCTGTGGGTTTGAATTCCGTCCTGGGCATGGATGTTTGAGATTGTCTATGAAAATGCTAGTGGTAGGCAGTAGATGCCATTGGTGTAGAGGAGGAAGGTAGTTGTGATAGATGGATTGGTGGAGACGGAGAGTTGTAGAGTAGGAGACCTCTCTCTCTCTCGATGAGTCTTTGGACTCCCTGGAGGTGTTAAGTAGTAATAATAATTCTAGCTTGAGCTAGTGAAACATTGGTTTGTAAATAATTAATTTTAGTCAGTAAATTATTTCTTTGCATTCTAGTGTCTAGGTAGATTTCTGTTCCTAGAAATAAAGCATAGCTACAGCTATGGAAATTTGAACATTATGGAAATTCACGATTTCTATACCTCATTTCCTTAGGTTGAATTATTACTTTTAGTCTTTTAATCCAGATATTTGCATTGAGTGCATTGCTGAAGCAATTTATATTGGTATGGAAACATTTATTTCACATTCTGCTTTAAACTTTCATCCACAAGCAAACAGTCAGCACATCCAAAAGATTTTGAATCTGATAAAAGCAGGAAACTTGTATCACGTCCAAATGGTAGCTATTATTTCTGGTCCCTCGCTTAGCTATTGGCTATAACTTAACAGAAATTTCGACCAATCATGCTTTCTCCTCTTTTGAACTTGGATAATCCCATTTCAACATTATCGACTGGGGGGGAAAGAAATCTCTTGACATTTTTTCTTCACTTCTCGAATAGACAAACTTGGTAAATGTATTCCTACCATTTCTCACACACACACATCCCATTTGATTTTTCACTAGAAAGAGTGCAGAAACATATAACAATAAATAAAATAATAAAACGATATAATATAATTTGGGACTTAGCCGACCGAATTGTACTCTCAATTGGCTTAAACCGCAAATGCATATGATGTTACAACGTGAAAAGCCAGCTACTGGAACAACCTCCAACTCAACATCTAGAAGAAGAAGAAGAAGAAACCCAACATCAGAAGAACTGAAGATGGGAACCATCAATATAAGGAGAATTAACTGGAAGCAAATCCATCTTACCAAAGATTTAGAGAAGTACTACATGGACATAATTGGCATTACTGAGACAAAGAAGATAAAAACAAGTGAGATCTTGCTAAATAATAAGTATAGGATGTTATTTTTAGGCAATAATGATCAATGAAAGGAAGGCGTAGCGACAGCATTCAACACCAAACATGAAGATAAACTTCTTAATTGGAAGGCAGTTTCAAGTAGAGTTATGTGGGCAAACTTCAAAATGGGGACACATGGACAATGAAACTTATTTGTGCCTATGGTCCCACAGAAGGTTCTTCAAAGGAGGAATTTTTTGAGTCATCAAAACAGGCAGCTGACATAAAGAAAATGGAAAAAGTAATTCTTGTTGGAGATCTGAACAGTAGAGTAGGAAATGAATCCCACCACCACATGTATAGAAACATTTTGGGAAAATTTGGGGAAAAGGACAAAGCTAATAATAATGGTATTTACTGGCCTTCTGCTCAGGACACTGACTAGTCATTACTAACACCGTGTTTCAACATAAAGATGTGCACAAGTTCACATGGAGAGAAGACACAAGAAATAAGAAAAGCCTCATTGATTACGTCATTGTTGATAGTGATATCATCATGCTTGTTCAGGATACAAGACTGTACAGAGGATTTGAAATTGGAAGTGACCATTAGCAGGGTAAAAATGGATATCACATTGAAAAGAACAGTATTTAATAAACTTAAGTATAAAGAGCTAATAAGCTTCATTTCGGCAATGAAAACATTACTTAAATTAAGGGGATATTAAATCCCACATAGTTTTAAAACCGAATAAGAAACTCAAAGATTGGAATCAGAGAGTTTCATGCCGAATATAGAAAACTATAAAGTATCGGCGACACTAGCATTAACCAATGCAAGTGATCCTAGTACGTAGTACAATACCAGGGCAGCTCGTTGCAAAGGTGTGGGAAGTTCAGATCGCTATTCTTAGGTATTTTCCATAATGTAAAAACACATTTCCTAGGAAATGTATGCTGTTATTACATTATGGAGGGAGGTCACTACCCAGACCGGTTTCAGCCTTTTTTGAGGCTTCATCAGTGAGTAGCTAGACCTAATACTAAAGTGTATAGCGAAAAGAACTTATGTACTCTGCGAACGAGTTTTCCAAACAGGTGCAACCATTAAGTTACTTAATAAGCTTCATTTCGGCAATGAAAACATTACTTAAATTAAGGGGATATTAAATCCCACATAGTTTTAAAACCGAATAAGAAACTCAAAGATTGGTCATATGGAGGGAGGTCACTACCCGGTCTGGGTAGTGACCTCCCTCCATAATGTAATAACAGCATACATTTCCTAGGAAAAGTGTTTTTACATTATGGAAAATACCTAAGAATAGCGATCTGAACTTCCCACACCTTTGCAACGAGCTGCCCTGGTATTGTACTACGTACTAGGATCACTTGCATTGGTTAACGCTAGTGTCGCCGATACTTTATAGTTTTCTATATTCGGAATGAAACTCTCTGATTCCAATCTTTGAGTTTCTTATTCGGTTTTAAAACTATGTGGGATTTAATATCCCCTTAATTTAAGTAGTATTTAATAAAGTTTTTAAAAGAATTAAAGTTGAGCAGCTTTTACAAGTGAATTGTAGACTTGACTATACAAACATTATTGAAGAAAAAAATGAACCAAATTGAAAACAAGAACCAAACCTTGGACTGTCAGTGGCAAACTCTGAAGAAGATATTGATTAATTCAGCTAGGGAGGTATGTGGTGAAGTTGTCTGCAAGGATAGAAAAATAACAACACCACAGTTGACACTAAAAGATAAATTAGCTGTCCTGGAAAAGAAGCCATACCAAAATCTCCTAGCAAATAAGTCTGCAAATGCCCTGAAAGAATACCAAGAAAAATGTAAGAGAGCTGTGTTATGTGTAAAAGTAGCTAAACAAATGTCATGGGAAGACTGATAAGAATAAAGAAAATAAATATCAGGAAAGTGGCAAAATGTTCTGGAGGCTATTGAAGAAGCTTAGAAATGGAGGAAAGAATACTGCAAAAGGAATCAAAGATGATGACATTGACATGAAAACTGAAGATTAGGATTCCTAAATGTCTGGAGTAATTACTTTGAAAGACTGTTAAACGAACCAAGCAGTGACAGAACCATACTAGAAAATTTTCAAGAGGAATACATATTAATATTTGAGGTAGAAAAAGTCATCAAAAACTTGAAATGTGGAAAGGCAGCTGGAGTAGATGATATTCAACTGGAAAAGCTGAAATATGGAGTTATAAAAGTTTTTCAGTGGCTACACTGCATAATTCAGAGGGCCTGGTCAGAAGGTTGAATTCCCAATGATTGGAGTAGAGCTCTCATAGTACCCATTTATAAAAAAAGGGAATAAAACTGAATGAGAATTACTGAAGAAGTTCTCTATTAAGTGTTCCAGGTATAAGATTTATGCAAGTATACTTGAAAAGAGATTGAGAAAGATTGTGGAAGAGAAACTTAGAGAAGAACAAGCTTGGTTCAAGCCAATAGAGGTTGTGAAGACCAGATTTTCTCTTTAAGACAAATAGTTGAGAACTCATGGGAATATGACAAGGATATGTACTTAACTTTTGTAGATCTGGAAAAGGCTTTCAATAAGGTGTCCAGAGAAAAACTTTTCAAGACACTACAATTATATGGGGTGAATGGAACATTATACAGAGCAATACATAATCAATATTTGAGTTGTCAGCCAGCAATTAGAATTGAAGGAAATACAGGAAGACGGTTTGATGTAAAATCAGGGCTGAGACAAGGATGCACATTATCTCCTGTGTTATTTATCATCTATATGGATCACATTATGAAAGAAAGTGGTATTGAGCCTGATATTAGAATGGGAGATGTCCAATTTAGCTCTTTCATTTATGCAGATGATGTATATATATATATATATGTTCACTGGGGGCATCTACAGATGCCATATGTCACTCTGATGCTCGGTGATGTGCTACACCAGCCTCACCATGTAGTCCTATTGTTTGCTTTTCTGGCAGCCTCAACTCTCTGAAGATCAGTCATTCCACACACATCATCCATCCATCTCACTGATGGTCTACTCCTGCCTCTTTTTCCAGGAACTTTACCTTCTATTACTGTTTTGAGAAGTCCCCCTTCCTTCCTTTTTATGTGTCCAAAATATTTTAACTTTCTTCTGTCAATATCCTTAAGGAGCCTTAAAGTTCTACTGATCTTTTCTAAAACCCACTCATTTGCATGCCTTTCAGTATATGATATCTTCAACAGCCTTCTGTAACACCATATCTCAAAAGCAGATATCCGTTTCTTATCTGACTTCTTTAGCTTCCAAGTCTCACATTCATAAGTCGCTGTTGGAAAAACAAACAACTGCATCCAAAATCCTCAACTCAGCTCTTTCATTTATGCAGATGATGTTGTACTCCTAAATACTGGTAGTACAAGTCTCCAGGATTCACTGGCTAAATTGAATAACAGTTGTAACAAATTTGGCATGAAAATCAGCAATAAAAAGACCAAAACTAAAAACTTCAGCTGCATTCTGAGTGGAAATTCTATAGAACGGGTAAAATATTTCAGCTCTTTAGGCAGAGTTTTTAGTGAAGATGGCAGGTTAAATCTGGAAATAGACAACAGAATAAGCAAAACTGATACAGTGGGTAGCCAGCTGAATAAATTTATATGGAATAAGAGAGAAATTAGCCAAACACCAAACTAGCAGTATACAGACCAGTGCTTAAACCAGTTATGCATTATGGATCTGAGAGTTGGGTTAAAAATAAAACACTTGATCAAAGACTAGACCACAGATATGAGGGTTCTGAGAAAATATTGGGGAGTGAACTAATAACATCAATAGCAGAATCATATTAAAAATGAAGATATTAGATATTAGAAAGGAACTTGACATTATTAGCATTCAAGAGTGTGTCAGCAGAACTAATCTAAGGTGGTATGAGCACTTAATTGAATGGGTGAAGAATGGTTAGCAAAACAGGTGTTTGATGCCAAGATGGCAGGAAAAAGACCCAGATGAAGACCAAGGTCTAGGTGGATTGATTCGATCAGAAGTATTTTAGAAGCACAAAATGTTAGATATGACAATATTGAGTGCTCACTGGTAATAGATTGATTTGGAAGAAATTTGTTGATAGGAGTTTAATAATACTGCAAACTTAATCATGTAGTGCTGTCATAGTAACCTGAACACCCCCTGTGGGTACATGTCAGGAAATTGATGGTGATATAATAGGTCAGTCTCTCAAGAAAAAGAACTGAAACTATGGTATTTAAAGGAAGAATACCCATCTGAACTAAAATAGTAATAGACAATAAAATAATCAAACAGGTCAACAATTTTAATTATTTGGGCTATATATATTAAATTAACAATGAATATTTAGACATTTCTAAAATTAACATCTCCAAAGCAAATGGAATAATAAACAAAACATTAAGGCCAGCAATAATTACCAAAAAAAAAACCAGACTAAGAATGTATATTATTTTATCAAATCCAACATTATTATTTGTCTGTGAAGCAAGGATAATAAGAGAAAGAGATAAGAAAATAATCATTACTTCAGAAATGAAATATATGAGAAGAAAAGCAGGTTATACAAGGCTAGATAAAAAGAGAAATGATGACATAATGATAGAACTAAACCAAATGCCAATAATGGAAACCATAGAAAAATACAGAATTAAATGGGAAGAGCATCTAGAATGAATGGCATATGATGGAATATCCAGGAAGATAACGACCTGCAAACAAAAACATCATAGAAACAGAGGGACTGATAAAATGCTTGGCCGAGACAAAACAGCTCACCAGGCCTAGATTCATGATAGGAGGAAGAAGAAAAGTGCAGAAAAATCTTATCCAAATTTAGATACCATAAGTCTTCTGGTCCATTTCTCTCAGTTTTAATTTCCATTGCCAGAATAGACCAAATAAAAGGAGGTCCTTGCTTTGGGAGTGATCCGTTATTTTTACTGCTGGTGAATTTATACATAGAGTATTTCAAAGAACTAGCTCTGCCATTAACAGAGGTTAATTTTGAGTCCAAAATGAACTCTGTTCAACTATTTGTTGAACAGTTCATTAAGTTTTAATCTCTTTAGTGTGCATTATAGTACACTTCTTTGGAGCAGAATAGTTGAAGTAGACTAACAAGTATGCATAATTCCCAGATTATGATGACTAGTTGTGTGATGTATAGAATGTCCAAAATTCTGCATGTACCTAATTTTTGATGAAATGTGACCAAACTAGATCTAGTATCATGTCTTGTTTCTTGTTGAGTTTATTAGGTTTTTTTTTTTAACATTTCTGATGATTCTTTGAATACTGATAGAGAAATTTATAACCAATGTAGGCCATTTCTGTATGCTGCTATAGTATTTGTTGAGTTGTCTGTATTGTGTGTGCTGTTTTGTTTTTTCGTTTTTTTTTCCCCTCCGAAGTCCTCGCCTACCAAGGAGAAATCCAATTTTATTCCTTGTTGATACAATATTGGTTGGTTTTGAATTTGGTTCCCTTTCTTCACCTCATTTACCCAGTGTTAGTGCCTGCATGCACATATCATTTAAAGTTGTCAGAATTAATATTCATTTATACATTGTAATTTCTTGAAAAATAATAGTAAAGAATTAAATATAAGAAAGTGATCTCTTTTATATTCCTGTTTTTCCATCCGTCTATCTAAAGGACTCTTTTTTTTAAAATTATTTTATTATAACCATTTTTGGAATGATAAGACTGATGTGTTTGATCTCTTGGCTTCTTTACTCTATCCTGCTGAAAATGTTATATATCCTGTCAGTTTTTATAATACCGATTTTTTGTGATGGATGTGGTGGAATGTTGCATGGGGGTATCTTCCCATGTGCATTGGTTTCCTACAGACTGAATAGCTATGTTCATTCTGTGTGGAGACCTCCAGAAGAGTGTCTAAAAAAAAAGGCAAGGATCTGCAGTCTAATCCCAAGTGATGATGTTCAAAAGATGATCTGCACATCATCTTTAGTCCTCTAGTTTTGCCAAACTGAGCCATAGGCTGAATGTGTTGTCTTCATCATCTGCCATGTGGATGATGATGAATACATCACATAACATAGCAAAGTTTAGGTTACTATGTTATGTGAATGATCATTTGAAAAACAGGACCTGGGGGAAAGGACTAAAAATTCTATACAGGTTGCCATAAAGTGGAGATAGTAACAAGCTTCTTGCTTTGTCTTCTTTCTACTCATAGTATTTGTCTTGGAATTGAAAGAACATTTTACTAATTCAATGTTCAAACAACAACAACAACACTGTATCCAATGGAAATAGTTCTCATAATAGTATAATGGTTTTTGTTTGAGATACATTGGTGAAGAGGTTGGTGTTCAGAATTGCTAGCAGTCCAGAGGGTTCTATTATGTTATACTTCATTTTTTTTAATGAATTATGTATTTTTAGGTAGAGGTCCATTTTGCTTATGAGTGGGGGGATACCAGCTGTTTGAGATATTTAGAGGGAAGTGGGTGGATATCTGGAAAATACTACGGGGCCTAGTGGTATATGTTCGGAGCTCCATAAACTCTGGGAACTAGTAGATGTCTAGAAGTGAAATGCTTCTTGATATCCCTGGGCTAGTTTACAAAGTATTTAAGCAAATTGTTTGTTGTAGTCCAGTAAACCTTCCTCTGCTTTTATTACCATGATGTTCCTATTGTGTCCTATAGTCTGAAGTGCTAACCATTCCATTTTGGTGATATTTCTGCATGGATATTTGGATTTGAAAGTAGTATAGTTGTATGCAGATTAAATCTGCATAATCTTTTGGTTATTTTCTTAGTCCCTTATAATTATATAAGTAATGCCAACCTTAGGGATATTAGATGGAGATAAAACAAAGTAAAGAGCTTGGATAAGATATTCAGGGAGTCAGGGAAACTAAATTCTGATGGGAAGAATGGTGAGAATCTGTGTGTAAGAGCAACAATGTTTTGTAATTGTGTTAATAATGGGAATGAATTATCATGGAAATGATTGAGGAGAGAAAGAATTTGATTTTCTGTTCATTCAGTTCGAACCTATGTGTAAAGATGCCTGTATCTGCATAAATAAGATACTAGATTAAAACAGAGATCTGCAAGTTGTCCAACTGTGTCACATGGACTATAGACAAGAATATACAAAAGAACTATAGACATAATAAGCTAGCAAAAATGCTAGTTATTATGTCTGTATATGAATGTGCCAGGAGTATCAGAAACAAAGGGGGTAGTAGAGTTTGTTGCCTTGGTCAAAATGTTGGGACCTCAGATTTTAGGCATTAGTGAGACTTCGCTATCAGAATCAGACATACTAACTGGTATAGAGTGTGAAGGGTACAGTTTAGGAAGGATAGAGAGAATAGGTGCGGAGGTGGCATGCTGCTAATGATATCAGATGACTTGAATCCAGTTAGTGTTGAGACCCATGATTATAATACTAGTAACAGTTTTTCATGTGACAGTGAGTTTGAAGCTATCTGGTGTGAGGAGGCATTTAACAAGATCAAATACATTATGGGGTGTTGTTACAAACTTGATGGATTGGTTGCTTGTGGTGAAGAAATGCATCACCAAATAAAGATGATGGGCAACAAAAAAGACTAATCATAATGAGGGACTTTATTTATCCAAACATAACACATTGATTAGGTAGTAGTGAAAAGGAAACTGAATTTATTGAGCTGTGGCAAGACAACTTCCTCAAGCAGCATGTAACAGAAGGAACTCGAGGTCAAAGAGTGTTAGATTTGATTATGTTGTCAGAAGGTATTTCAGTTAACATAACTATTTTCCGGTTGGCGACAGTGATCATGTGGTACTCACTTGGGAAGTGGCTAAGTTTATGAATGTTCCATTTAGGAAAGGTCACATGCTGAAGTAAAGCAGGAAATTATGACCAACTGAGAAGTATTGCGGGTTCAGCATAATACTATTAGTTGCTGTATGGGAACAATATCAGAATGTGTCTCAAGGGTTTGAAGAATAAATAGAGTTGGAATCAAATGAATGTGTAATCTTATCAAGAAAGAGATTCATAAGCAAAGGATGATGTGGAAGGAATACAGTGTGCATAAGGATCATATCCATTATGAAAATTATAAACCCCAGGCCAGAAGAGTCACATCTGTATGGTAAGCTAAATCTGATTGTGAAAAGAAACTGGGTCTGCAAATTAAATAGAATTCTTTTGTGCTGTCTTTAATTTGCAGAGCCAGTTTCTTATGCTGCAAGTAAAAGAAAGAATGATTTTGACAAAATAACTACTGAATGCAGATGGTATGTGGGTAACTGTTGTAGAAGAGATTTTCAACTAATGAGTAGCCATTTTGCTAAAAGCTATCGCCCTGATATATGCAACATTGAAGTCACCACTATCTCTTCACTAGATGAAGAAACTCATATGAATAAGGAGGAAGTACTAGAGCTGTTGCACAAACTGAATAAGAATTCTGCGATAAGAACTGATGGGATATCAGCATGAATGCTAAAAGAGCATTCAGCTTTACTGGCTATTCCTTTAACCAGATTATATAAGTGGAGTCTCAGAACAGGGAAGATTCCACAGGAGTGGAACGAACGTATGGCAATCCCACTGCACAATGGTGGTGGTGCAAAGACCTAGGTGTTCAGCTATTGATCAATCAGTATCTCAGCAGTAGTGGTGAAGATTTTGGAAATGTTGTTTAGGTTCACATTTAGAAATTGTTTGACTGAGACTCTCCACTTTCCAATGAACAACATGGATTTGCTAAGGGAAGGTCATGCTTTAGCAACTTGCTCACATTCTATAATAATGTTACCTATATAATATAATATTCTATAATAATAAGTTAGACAAGTGGAATGGATACACCATAATACTTTTGGATTTTGCTAATGATTTTGTCAGAATATAGCATGAAAGACTGTTGCATAAATTGGAGAATGTGGGATTGGATTATAAAATATCAGTGTGGATAAGAGGATGGCTGATTGATAGATATCAAATGAGCGATGTGAGTCTGCAAGATTTAAGGTAAAGAGTGATGTATACTGCAAAGATCAGTCCTTGATCCACATTTATTCAATCTGTACATTATTGACATTGAGAAGGATTTGATATACGACATACAACTATTTGCTGATAATGTAAAGATAGGTATGGTAATTAGGAATGTGGCTGATATGTAATACATGCAGAATGATTTGAATAGGTTGCAGTTGTGAGCATGGGAAAGTGGCTGTCAGTTGAATGTCAGTTTTATGAATTATTTACACGTAAACACAAGGTAAAGGTAATAATTTAGTATAAGGGCATATATTTCAGTCTGAAAATTACAGACCATCTCCAGTGGCATAAAATAGCTAATACAAGGTAGGATGCAAACAATTTGATTTATTTGAAATAGAGTGAGCCAGGTGATGCTATATTTCTAGTAACGTTATGTTCTAACTGAGGAAAAGGTTAATCATAACAGTCATTTTGAATTTTTCATTAGTTGGCTTTTATTTGCTTTGGAAATTGAGGAAACCTTATTTGAAGAGAGTCTGTCCTTTAGTGTTTCGGAGTTTTGTAGATAAGGAAGTCACTAATCTGAGTACGGAGATAGTAAGTCTTTGTTGATTTGGGATAACTGAAACCTTGTAGCAGTTATACACTTCTTGAGGTGGTCAGCATTTGCCCACTAGTGTATTTTGAATACTCACCTGGGGATGATAATAATAATTGTTATTATTACTTAACCCCCTCCAAGGACTTATCATGACACTGCTGCTACCATCAATGGTATCTGCTGCCCATCACCACTACCATCAGTATTTTTTGTCTGTAAATTGCATGTGTTCTCATGGCTGATTTGTCTGTACATGGGATGATAAACCTGAGTTTCTGAGAGGGAAAAAACCCTGCTTCCTCTGTATGAGATCAAGTAACTCACCTTCAATTGAAAAATCCCATATAAAGATTCCTCTTGTCATGACAAGAATCAAATGGAAGTCTTTTCTATTCGAAGAGCGCAATATTTCTCTGTTCTTCCAAATGCACTATGGAGGCATTAATATGTGAATGTATTTAAAAAGTCTGTTTTATGCAAGATAATAGTTTTTTTGTTTTTTTTTTAAGTAATTATCACAAATGGTATTGGTATGGTACCAACAGCACTGGTGAGAATGCCTGTAAGCAATAAATATTGCCGATATGTGTAGTTTTTCATTCATAAGAAACCATGCTGCACTTTTAAAATGTTTTATATATGTTAAGTCTAAACCAGTTTATTGCCATCAGCAATAACCAATGCTCTAATCTGAATATGATGAAATTTCTGTTCTCTCTCCTCTCAAAATTGAAACTTATTCAGAAATAGTGATGCATTTTTTTTTCTTTTAGGTATTTCTCCAACATTTAAGTCCACTCTTAACATTGCCAACATTTACAGCACTTTGGCTTACGATTCTGGATTTCATGGATAAATATATGCATGCAGAAGGAAGTGACTTGTTAGTAAGTACATCTTTCATTTATAGGTATCATGAGACCACAGTTATGACATGCAAAGTAAACCTGCTTCTTTTTCAAGAAGATTACGGGGTCCGACACGAAAAAACGAGACTAACCCTATAGCTTGGGAATGGAGAGTGGAAGGGGAGAGACAAAGAGATGGTTATAGAGCATGTTTTAACTTGTCACCGTGAGACAAGGCTCAACTCCATCGCTTTATTCAGTATGAGTGGATGCATGTTCAAATATAGATGTTTTCTTACCCTCAGTCAGAAAATGTTGGAGTGCAAGAGTGAACAGCGAGTTAACATCAAGTTTCTTGTGAAAACAAAGAAATCCCCAACGGAAACTTTTCAATATTGACTGAGACTTACAGTGAAGAGTGCATGTCTCATGCACGCGTTTTTGAATGGCACAAACGATTTTTGGAAGACAGAGAAAGCATGAAAGATGATGATTGCCGAGGTGCCCATGCACAGCAGTTACCAATGGCAACATTAAAAAAGTGCGAGATGTGATTCGAAAAGACAGAAGGTTGGATGTTCGAGCTGTAGCTGAGAAAGTTTATTTGGACAGGGAAAGTGTTCAATGCATTTTAACGGAAGAATTGAACATGAAAAAGGTTTGTGCAAAAATGTTGTCAGATGAATAAAAAGAATGGCGCAAGGAACTGTGTTTGGAATGCATTAAGGATGAACCAGATTTGTTGAATTCGGTAATTGTGATGAAACTTTATACAGAGTCTGTCAAAAAATGTATACACATTTCAGCAAAAGAAAAACCTGTATAAAAATTGTAATACTAAATTTGTACAGACATCAAGAGATGAATACAAGTTACCTTTGACTTTTACAATTACACGAGGTGCTCAAAGTGGTTACCATTTGCGTCCAGACACTTATTATTATTATAGTGAACTACTGCTTGGGCAATGTTGGCCACCAAAGTATCCAGTGGAATTGCTGTGCATGCTGTTTCAATTTCTTTCTGAAAGGCCACCAGTGTAACTGGTTTTCTACAATACGCTACATTGTTTAGAGTCCCCCCCCATAGGTAGAAGTCCAAGAGTGTTAAATCAGGAGAACGTGGGGGGGGGGGAACTTACTGCACCTTTTTGTTCTATCCATTGTCCCTGCAAACCCTCATCAAGGTAAGCTCTCACGTCTCAGTGGTAATGTGGTGGTGTGCCATCTTGTTGGAAGAAAAATTGATCATTCCCATAAAGTTCATGAATGGCAGGTAAAATGGATGAGTGTAGCATTCATTTTACCTGCTAGATGACAATCCAAACCAGACACATTGAGCCCTGGTAAATTGACTCCTTTGTCACATGAATGCCTGGATTTTCTTGAACCCAGTAAACACAATTATGCCGATTCACTGTTCTGTTAAGCTTAAATTATGCTTCATCAGACCAAACCATCTTCCTCACAAACTCCTCATCCTCATCTACCATGTGTTGAAACCACTCACAATACTGCATTCTTTGATCAGGATCGTCTTCATTCATTGCACGTAATAATCTTGGGATGTAAACTTTCCATTTAGCTGCTTTAAGAATGTGCCATATACTTACACTTCTAACTCCTGTCTCACGTGCACATTGTGTGGTAGACTTCTTTGGCAGGCGTGTAACCTGTTTCAACACCATGGCCGAGAAAGTAGGAATTGTTGCTGTGCGAGGCCTCCCAGATCCTCCTTTGTGCACATCACACACGGTACCATGGGTCTCAAACTTATCATGAATACGTGCAATTGTCAGGCATGTTGGAGGTTGTGTTGCAAACCCATGCCTCCATTGTCATTGAACTTCAACATTCTCAAATTTGAAATACCACTTTAAAATGATCTTGCATTCCTTGAACAACAATTGTGCCTCGGCCATTTTGTTTGACTGTCCTACCGGTCACGTGTTGATACTAGTATTCATGTGAGTAACGACATCTTTTGAGAGAACATCATACTACACATTGCTACCATAATTCGATCCAACTTAGAAAAAGGCAATAGATGACATCTGTTAAGGTGTGTATACATTTTTTTGATTGACTCTGTATTTACATGTGATATGGAAACCAAGCGACGATCAATGCAGTGGAAGTCAGTAACATCTCCAAGACCAAAAAAAGCATGCATGAGTCATTCAAAGTTCAAGGCCATGTTGATTGTCTTCTTCAGTATCCAGGGTATTGTAATGGAAGTGGGTTCCCAGCAGCCAGATGGTAAATCAGCAGTATTACCTTGAAGTCTTGATGAAATTGCACGAATGTGAGAAAGAAACGACCAGAATTGTGGAGAAACAGTTGGATTTTGCACCAAGACAGTGCACCAGCCCACAGTACTTTGTTTGTGAAGCAGCTTTTAGCTAATCACATCACTGTGCTTCAGCACCCGCCCTATTTGCCAGACCTGGCCCCCTGCAACTTCTACCCCTTCCCAAAGATCAAGTTGGTGCTCAAAGGAACCCATTTTTTGTTGGTAGATGTGAAAGTAAAAACGGCAGAGATCTTCAACAGTCTTTCAGAAAATAATCTGCAAAATTACTTTGAACATTGACAGCATCATATGCAGCTGTGTGTCAACTCATAAGGGAACTATTTTGAAGAAGAGAACTATTTTGAAGAAGATTGTAGTTGATTTTGTTGATTTTTCTCAATTTGTTAAATGAAAAGAGATACAGGCAAAGTCTCGTTTTTTCTGTGTCAGACCTTGTATATCAGCAATTTTTCAAGAGGTACTGCACCTGAAAGAGAAAGGATATTCCATCTATGAATCTTTCTTTGATTTTGGATTTAGCTCAAGTACACTCGCTTAGAGATGTTTTTTACTACTATTAGAAGGCCGTATCCATCCCATATCATTGTACTCATTACAATCTGAATGTTACAAATATAAATTATATATTTTTGCAAGGGGGGGGGGGATTAAAGCACACATATAACATGCTTAAAGGCATACTTTATCAAATAATTTATATTTGTAACATTCAGATCGTAATGAAAACAGTATGAAATGCATTTTTGGTAAAAATATTTTTACAACATTTCTTTGTACACATTATTAACAGTACTACTATAGGGTGTAATTTTTAGTTGTTTTTCATGTTGTAGGTTTGCTAGTAATGTTTCAATATAGAGATAATTATATTGTGTTTAGAGGTGTAAACATTATTACTCCCATCTTGTGAAGGAGGTGGAATGTGATCATCTTGGATATTTTTCAGCCTAAAGCAATGCATACACATGCAGTCTTTTCCTTTATGCTTACATGGTAATCAGAATACATCATGAAAATTATGGAATTGCTAGTAATGTTTAAATATAGAGATAATTATAGATATTGTGTTTAGAGGTGTAAACATTACTTGCATCTTGTGAAGGAGGTGGAATGCGATCATCTTTGATATTTTTCATGCTTAAATAAAACCATATTTTATTTACTTTTTTTAATGTGAATCTCACCCATGAAAGGTTGTATGCCTATAGTAATTCACAGGCTGTAGGTAAGACGATTCAGACCAGTTATGGTACTTTTTTTTTTTCAAGCCATTTCAGTCTCTGCTAAGCAGGTGGTGGGTCTTACACCAGGCAATGAAAATCACCTTCCACACAAAGACTCCCCAAATTCCCATGCAAATGGGATTCAGACTTATAGCTTGTTAATTGGAAAGTAGAAAGACTCTTCATCTGGTCAGCCAGGCTAAAAAAGTTACTCCGGATCCCTTATACTTGCTCACTCACCTGCGTGTTTTAGATATTTTGTGCTTCTGTTCTGATGGTTGCTAAATCCATTCTGATTGTCTTTTTGATTATTATCTCTAATAATTTTCATGAGGAACCTACCATAAGAAATGATTAATTTCATTATTACCTATAAGTTTGCTGTTTTTGCAGTATTGTTTTTAGTGCAGGAGAAATGTTGTTACTGATTTTTAATTAACTCATATAAACTCATGCAATTCACTCAAGTGCTGCAAATATAAGAAAGAATATTATGAATAATAGGATGTAAAAAAAAAAAAAAACTGCATAAGGGCAAATAAATGCAGATGTTACTATTGCTGTCACAGCAGTGTGTGTGTGATGGGGTATATATTTATTTCATTTTTTAAATAAAATAATTATGTCTGTGTGGATCCCTCTCAAGAAAAGGTTGGTAACTTCAGTTACATTAGAATTGTAACTCTCAGATAATTTGGAGCATCTGCTCTATCCTAGACCAAATACAGAACTGTTTTCAAGCCACTTCATGTATTAAACTACTACTAAGCTTACTCCAGTAAGCTAAGTAGTAGTTTAATACTGGGCATTGAAATTCGTATTCATCTAGTGGTACAAGACATTCACAAGCATATCCATACTCAAAGTGGAATTTGAACTCTCAGCCTATTGTTTGTAGAGTGGAGGTGTCCAACCAACCACGTTGGCATAAAATTTATAGTTCATCATCATCAAATTCCTACCACGTACCCTCAAGGGGTGTACAGGATGTGATAGTACTACATGAAAAAAATTACATCATTATTAACTTCCTATCTACAATTTTCCTCCAAATCAGTCTGTTACTTGTCAAGACTCCAACATTATCAGATCTTATATTTCTATCATCTAAGGCACTTTGTACCGTATCAATCCACCTATATCTTGGTCTTCCTCTGGGTCGTTTTGCTGACAACCTGGCAGAGAACACTTGTTTTGCTAATCTTTCCTCGCCCATTCTGTTTAAGTGACCATAGCACCTGAGATTAGCTCTGCTAACGCATTCCTGGATGCTGACAATGTCAAGTTCTTTCCTAATATCCTCGTTTTTAATATGATATTGCCATCGATGCCATCTGTTCATGCCTATAATCTTTCTCAGGACTCTCATATCTGCAGTCTCTAGTCTTTGGTCAAGTGTTTTACTTCTGACCCAGCTCTCAGATCCATAAGTTAAAACTGGTTTGAACACTGTCTTGTATACAGCTAATTTAGTGTTCCGACTAACTTCTCTCTTATTCCATATGAATTTATTCAACTGACTTCCCACCATACCAGCTTTGCTGATTCTGTTGTCTATTTCTATATTTAATTTACCATCTTCAGTAAAAATCATGCCTAAATAGCTGAAATGTTTTACTTGTTCCACAGGTTCTCCATTCACAACACAGTTGACATTTTCAATGATTCTTCCTATTTTCGTTGTCTTTGTCTTTTTATTGCTGACCTTCATACCATATCTATTACAACAGCTATTCAATTTAGTCAGAGAATCTTGCAGACTTGTAGCAGTTTTATTTAGAAGTATAACATCATCTGCATAAAGCAAAGAGCTGACATCTCCAATTTTGCTTTCATGTTTAATACCACTTTCCTTCATAATTTGATCCATATAGATAATGAATAACAAAGGAGATAATGTACATCCTTTTCTCACACCAGATTTAACATTAAACCAACTTCCTGTACTTCCTTCAATTCTAACTGCTGACTTACAACTCAAATAAAGACTAAGTATTGCTTGATATAATGCCCCATTGACACCATATAACTGCAGCGTATTGAATAGCTGCTCTCTTGGTACCTTGTCATATGCCTTTTCCAAATCGACAAAACTTAAATACAAATCTTTGTTATATTCGCGTGCTTTCTCGACTATTTGTCGTAAAGTGGAGATCTGATCCTGACAGCCTCTATTTGGCCTGAATCCAGCTTGTTCTTCACCAAGCTTTTCTTCCACAATTCTTCTCAACCGTTTCTCAAGTATACTTGCATAGATCTTGCCAGGAATACTCAGTAGGGAAATACCTCTGTAATTTTCACGTGCAGTTTTATTTTCCTTTTTATATATGGGTACTATGAGAGCTCTACTCCAATCATCGGGAATTCGTCCCTCTGTCCAGGCTTTCTGAACTATGCAGTGCAGCCACTGTAAGACTCTTACCCAACCATACTTCAGCATTTCTGATAGAATATCATCTACTCCTGCTGCCTTTCCATATTTCAAGCCTTTGATGGCTTTTTCTACTTCAAGTATGGATATGTATTCCTGACTGTATGCCTGGTCAGTGTTTTTTACCACTGTGCTGTCATCACTGCTTGTTTCATTTAGCAGTTTTTCAAATAATTACTCCATACTTCAAGGATATCTTTTTCTCCCATTTTCATGTCACCTTTATCAGCACTCTTTCCTCCATTCCTAAACTTCTTCAACAACCTCCAGAATATTTTGCCACCTTCTTGATATTTATTTTCTATATTCTTGCCAAAGTCCTCCCATGACTTTTGTTTAGCTAGTTTTACACAGTGTTTAGCATTCTTGCATTTGTCTCTATATTCTCTAAGAGCACAAGCTGACTTATTTGACAGGAACTTTTGATATGCTTTCTTCTTTTCCTTCACTGCCTGTTTAACTTCGTGTGTCCACCATGGAGTTCTAATTTTTCTATCCTTGCAGACAACTTCACCACATGCCTCTCTAGCTGAATCAATTAGGACTTTCTTCAAGGCTTGCCACTGAATCTCCAAGGTTTGGTTCCTGTTCTCAAACTCTTTCATTTTTTCTTCAATAATCTTTGTGTATTTTAGTCTACAGTTCACATCTGAGAGCTGCTCAACTTTTATTCACTTTAAAACTTTCTTACATGTTTTTCTTTTCAATATGAAATTCGATTTTATCTTGCTCAAGACTAAATAGTGATCACTTCCAATTTCAAATCCTCTGTACACTCTGGTGTCCTGCACCAGGGAGAAAACATCACTATCAACAATAACATAGTCAGTGAGACTTTTCTTATTCCTGGCCTCTTCTCTCCATGTGAATTTGTGCACATTTTTGTGTTGGAACATGGTGTTAGTAATAACCAGTCCATGTCCTGAGCAGAAATCCAACAGATATTTGCCATTATTATTAGCTTTGCTCTTTTCTCCAAATTTTCCCAAAATATTTTTGTATGTCTGACAATAATTTCCTACTCTGCTATTTAGATCCCCAACAAGGACCAACTTTTCATTTTTCATTGTGTCAGTTGCTTTTTCTAAAGCATTAAAAAATTCCTCCACTTCTACCTTAGTAGAACCTTCTGTGGGACCATGGCCACCCCTAAATTTATATTTTTTAATGGTAATTCGATGAACAGGAGATTCTTCAACCTCTACTTATAGTATGCCCATGCTTTTTAGATCTCCACTTGGAAACTTGCCAAGAATAGTCGATTCATGCTGAAGGGGAGAAAAAAATGAAGAACATACAAATTGATCACCAACACGCAATATCACATGCTTTATAGGTAAATTTTTCCAACTATTATACAAGCGACATAGTTAACTACAATGATCATAAAACAGAAGTTAATTTTCTGATGGGTAATAATAAACAACTCATCCTGCAATATGGATTGATTACCTTATTATCGGAATGGATTCTCCTTTTTGTGACGTGCAGAAGTGTCAAAGGGTCTCTAATCTGTGGGCGAACTATATATTAGTACTATACAAATGATGAGGAGAAAGAAGAAAACTGAATGTGAAAGCCTGCAGAGTATACTCTTTTAGGAAACACATAAGGAAGGAGCATGTTCTTTCAAAAGACAGCAGAAGGGAATGAATGAAGAGAACAAAAATTTTCTTATGTGAATTTGGAGTTGAGCTACCAAAGAGTATTGAATAAATGAAGATTTAGAGATGATTATGTGTGTGTGTGTGGGGGGGGGGGGGGGATTACTGACTTCAATTCTAATGAACAGTGACCATTGAAATATTTGTAGAAAATGCAAATAGCAGAAACTGAATGTGTCTGTGAAAGAGATGGAGAATGGAGTGATTTAGTGAGAGAGAGGTCATTAATCATTCTAATTGCTCAAGGTGTTACTTTATTAGTAGCAGCTTGTGCAAAAGAGAGAATCTAATTGCCTGAATGCTGAGGAGGCAATATTTGTAATTTCTTTAATTAAGAGAGACTGGGGTTATGTTTATCCCATGAAGAGAAATCTTGTATTGTCCAGCGATGAGAATTGAGTGTTGTCAAAAGTAAGAATCCTTTTTTTTTTGAAAAAATAGTTTTTTGACAAATAAGACAGGAATGAGTTACAAGCATTGAAATTAACAAAACTATCAGAATGTCATTGCAGAATGATTTGGAAATTATAATTTAGAATGGCAGAAGTTAATGATTTTTTTTGTGCAGGCCTTGTCAAATGTGAAAAGGAGTGGAGTGTATTGTCATCAGAAAAACTATTGATTATATTTGCATTCACCAGAAAAGGTCATTGTTGATATTAGGAGTAAAGAAGATGAAAGCATGGAGCTTGTGGAACTCAGCATTGGTTTAAAAGTTTGAGGATAAAGATCCCTCCACCAGAAAAATCTGACAGCTCAGCTCAGTTACAGTAGTCAGAAGATTGCCAGTACCTGGGAGATGCTTAAATGCCCTCTTAAATATCAGTGCAACCACTTGCATTGCCCAAACTTTTTCATGGAATTTTTCATACATGAGTGACATAAACATGATCCCTCCCCTTCTCATAGATGACACCAGCCCATAATGTGACTGTTTATTAGTTCAAAGGTTTCCCAATAACATACAAGTTGACTATCAGTGGTTTCTCTATTACTTGACAAAAAGTGAAGAGAAAGAAATTGGACAGTAATTTCATGGTCAAGTTTTTTTTAGCCTTCTTAGGGTTTGAATATGGCCAGTTGAATATGGAAGTTGCAGAATAAAGCTGAAATAGGAGAATATAAAAAGGCATCATAGAACACCTCTTGAACATAAATCTTTAATAAAGTAACTTGAGAAATGCCATCATGATCAAGAAACTTTCTTGGTATCCAGTTGACCTAATTTTTCTTAGCATTCGTTTGGCAAAAAATCACAAAGGACATTGAATTCATATGTTTGGAATGGGAGGAGAACATTTATCACGGTTGTAGATACAAGATTTGAAAGACTGTGAATACAAGATAAGAAGCCAGGAGATTTGGCTTTTTCTATTGATGACAATGTAGAATTATGTTCCTACCTATTTTCATAATCCTTTCTTTTTATGGATGATGGTTGGTCATAACAATTTTCTTACAGCTGTTATTCAATTTAGTTGAGGAAACCTGCAAACCTGTAATGGATTTATTTAGGTGAATAACATCATTTACATAAAGTGAAGAGCTAAAATTAATATCTCCAATTTTAATATCA
Source organism: Typopeltis vanoorti (assembly GCF_054136105.1). Lineage (NCBI taxonomy): Eukaryota > Metazoa > Arthropoda > Arachnida > Uropygi > Thelyphonidae > Typopeltis > Typopeltis vanoorti. Next base: position 30,175,509 of record NC_143562.1, on the reverse strand, counting down.
AGCCTTGTGATACTTTTTTCCATAATGTGATCCATATATAGGGGTTGGACAAAATAATGAAAACACTAAGATATTTAGGAATAGAATTTGTGTTGGCTACATTGAAAAAACTTGCAGTGGCAGCACTAAATGTTCTTATTTTGTTTTGATTACACTCTCTAGTTCTTATGCATGTGCATTAGTGATACTTCTTAAAAATTGGAAAATGGGAGACTTGTCTGACTTTGAAAGAGGACAAATCATTGGTGCGCGTTTAGCTGGAGCATCAGTGACAAAAACTGCCACATTATTAAGTGTATAGAGATCGACAGTTTCTAAGGTTATGTCAGCATGCACAGATCATGACAAGACAACATCTCAAAGAGAAACAGTGAGCAAAATTCAAAAATGACAGAAAGAGATCACCTGACATTGAGAAGGATTGTTTCAAAAAATCACAGAATAGCTGCAGCATAGGTAACAGAAGAACTGAATAGTCATCTTGAAGAACCTGTTTTCACAAAAATTGTCTGATGTAAGATTCATAAATCCAGTATTCACACCAGAGCTGCAATTGCTAAACCTGTGATTTTTGAATGCTCATATGCATAAACAATGTTGTCACGTCTGTCAAACCTGGACATGAGAAAACTGGAAACATCTGATATGGTCAGTTTAGTTGACCTTCATGCTGTTTCCTACATCAGGACGAATTTACGTTTGGAGAACACTCGAAGCCTACAATCTAGAATGTGTGGTTCAAACAGCTAAGTGCTGGCGAGGTTCTGTGATGGTCTGGGCAGCAATATCATTGTATTCTGTTGGTCCCATTATTCCTCCATGGCAGAATTATTTCAAGTGATTATGTGAACATTTTAAGTAATCAGGTGCATCCTGTGATCCAAACATTATTTCCAAACAACAATGTAGTATTTCAAGATGACAATCCCCCCCCCCCCCACACACACACACAGCTTGTGGTTTGAAGAGCATGAAGGTGAACTTTGACATCTTTCCTGGCTAGCACAGTTACCAGATTTGAGCATTTTTCAACCACTCTGGTCAGTTTTAGAATCTAAAATAAGCAAAGATTCCCACCTTCAAAGTCTTTAAAATGTCTCATTTACATTATATAATTGTAGCATTCTAAACAGCTTTTCTCTTGGTACCTTGTCATATGCCTTTCAAGCTCTGACAAACTTAAATGCAAATCCTTGTTTTATTCCCATGATTTCTATTTAGCCTGCATTCAACTGTTTTTCTTTTTGAGTTTCCTTCCATGTTTTTTATTAACCTCTTCTAAAATATGCTTGCATAACTTATCTTGGTCACTCATTAGGAAAATTTTCTATAATTCTTACATTCACTTTTATTTTCCTTTTTATAGATGGATACTATGGATCTCTTTTCTAGTCATTTGGAATCCAACTCTCTGACAGACCTGCTGAGTTAATGCATCCACTGTAAAACTTTTATATCTCTCATTTGAGTATTTCTTGTTAAATATCATTACTCCAACTGCCTTTCCACATTTCATGTTGTTGATAGTTTTTATACCTGAAGAATTAATATGTATTCCTAATTGCATTCCCCTTAAATATTTTCTTCCACTCTTCTGTCACTATCTGTTTGGTTGCTTTTAAGCATTCTTTCAGGGTAATTACTCCATTTATCTAGAATATCTTTAGTTTGTTTTTCAAGTCACCTTTATCATATCCTTCTGATTCCTTTTGCTGTACTTTTTCCACCATTTCTAAACATTTTCAATAGCATCCAGAACATTTTGCTACTTTGCTGATATTTATGTGCTATATTCTTACCAAAGTCTTTCTGTGAGTTTTGTTTAGCTCCTCTCTTATATTTTTTTTTCTGTATTCTCTTAGGGCATTAGGGCATTGCACCTTACTTGGTAGGAACTTTTGATATTCTTTTTTCAGGACTGCTTCTCTAACTTGTGTCCACCATAGGCTCTAAATTTTCTATCCTCGCAGCCACAACCTCATCCCATGCCAGCTTAACTGAATCAGTCAATGTTTTCTTCATAGTTTGCCAACGAGACTCCAAGGTGGTTCATGTTTTGAAACTCGTTTTTTTCTTCGATAACATTGGTATAGTGGGGTCTAAATCTGCTTTACTTTAATTCTTTTTACAACTTTCTTACATATTTTTCATTTCTGTATGACATTCATTTTTTTATTCTGCTTAAAAGGAAGTGATCAATTTCAAATTCTCTATACTTTTATAAAGAGAATTTGAAACCAGTGTGAAGATATCACTATCAGCAATAATTGCCGGCCTCATTGGTCAAGCGGTTAGCATATCCAGCCAACAGATTGCAGGTTCGAATCTCACCATGGGCATGGATATTTGGGATTGTACGAGGGCTGTTCAATAAGTAATAAGACTAATTTTACTGTTGCGAAACCACTTATCACAATATTAATTTCTGTGGAATAAAGAAATGTTGTCTGTATTAACAAAAGAGGATGATAGATGGCATATATGGGCTGATGTGTCAGAGTGTCACGTGACTAAACACAAGCTTGTTTCGGTGCACCTATGAGCTGCGACCAGTCGTCGAAATGGAAGCATCCTTGGAACAGTGTTATGCGATTTAAATTTTATGTGCGTTTGCAAAAATCGGTATCGGACACTTTTAACATGATATGTGAAGCTTTCCACGATGAAGCAATGTTGAGGGCAAGTGTTTTTCGCTGGCATAAAACTTTTAAGGAAGGAAGGCAAAATGTGGAAGATCTTGAATGTGAGGGAAGACCTTCAACGTCCATCACAGAGACAATGATCAACACAGCAGCGATTATCATCAAGGAGGATTGCAGAATTACAGTACGCCAGCTGCATGTTGTCCTGAATATTTCTGTGGTAAGTGTTCACTCAATCATGGCTGAACATTTGGGACTGAAACGTGTTTGTGCCCGATGGATTCCCAAACTCTTGACACCAGAGCAAATGCAGCATCGAGTGGATGTGTGCACAGAATGGAAAGAAAGACTGGAACAAGAAGGCGACAACTTCTTAAAACGCATCATTACAGCAGATGAAGCTTGATTGTATCACTATGACCCTACAATGAAACAACAAAGCAGTGAATGGAAGCATCCATCTTCGCCTACCCCCAAGAAAGCAAAAACTGTAAAATCGGCTGGTAAAGTTATGACCATAATATTTTTTGACTATGAAGGCATTGTTTACCAACACGCTGTAGAACCTGGGAATACTGCAAATGGCTCATACTATGCGGATGTTTTACGGACAATGGCACAGCACGTCAAAAGGAAGCGTCCATTGCTGAAGAATGGCTTCTTATTGTACCACGATAATGCAAGGCCACATATTGCTGGTTGTGTAGTGGACGTTTTGCAGAAGAACAACATAGATATCCTACCACACCATCCATACAGTCCTGATCTCGCACCATGCGATTTCTGGGTGTCTCCTCAGCTCAAGAAACCACTAAGAGGACGTCATTTCGAAAGCAACAAAGCATGTGTAAAAGCTGCGGAGGTGGTTTTGAAAGAACTCTGAAAAAACAGACTTTCACCAAATGCATCGCATCTCACGGTAGTTACTTTGAAAAAGACCATGTAAATGATGACGATTAAAGGTAATCTCTTTTCTATATAAATATAGTCTTATAACTTATTGAACAGCCTCCGTATTTAGGTGTGAGATGAATTTCATTGTCCAGTGTGAAACCACTGTCCTGCTTATTGGAGGTGGTGGAGTGGCTTGAAAAAGTGCATGTATTGTCTGTAGAGCAGGGTTTCTGGACTACGTGAAAAATAAATTAAAAAAAATACAATTTATATATATATATATATATATATATATATATATTGATTGGTTTAAGCCAATAGGAATACAATTTGGTCGGCTAAATCCCAAACTGCCAGCCCATCCTCGTTCGTTCAGTGTCCAGGTAGATACCCAACAGGGTATGTCACGAGAAGGTGAGGATTGGACATTAGGTCAGAAGCCCTGGTCGGTTTAGGAGACCTCCACATAGCCTTAAAGGCTATGTGGAGGTCTCCTCTCAGTTACACAGCTTTGACCCTTAAGCACCTCTTATGCAGATGATGTTATACTTCTAAATAAATCTACTACAAGTTTGCAAGATTCCCTGACTAAATCGAATAACTGTTGTAATAGATATGGTATGAAGGTCGGCATTAAAAAGACAAAGCCAATGAAAATAGGTAGAATTGTTGAAAATGTCAACTGTGTTGTGAACGGGGAACCTGTAGAATAAGTAAAACATTTCAGCTACTTAAGCACGATTTTTACTGAAGATGGTCAATTAAATATGGAAATAGACAACAGAATTAACAAAGCTGGTATGGTAGGAAGTCAATTGAATAAATTCATATGGAATAAGAGAGAAATTAGTCAGAACACTAAATTAGTTGTATACAAGACAATGTTCAAACCAGTTTTAACTTATGGATCTGAGAGCTGGGTCAGAAGTAAAACACTTGACCAAAGACTAGAGACCGCAGATATGAGAGTCCTGAGAAAGATTAGAGGTGTGAACAGATGGTATCAGTGGCAATATCATATTAAAAACGAGGATATTAGGAAAGAACTTGACATTGTCAACATCCAGGAATGCATTAGCAGAGCTAATCTCAGGTGGTATGGTCACTTAAACAGAATGGGCGAAGAAAGATTAGCAAAACAAGTGTTTTCTGCCAGGTTGGCAAGAAAACAACCCAGAGGAAGACCAAGATATAGGTGGATTGATATGATACAAAGTGCCTTAGACGATAGAAATATAAGATCTGATAATGTTGGAGTCTTGACAAGTAACAGACTGATTTGAAGGAAAATTGTAGATAGGAAGTTAGTAATGATGTAAATTTTTCATGTAGTACTATCATATCCTGTACACCCCTTGAGGGTACATGTCAGGAATTTGATGATATATATATATATATATAAATAGAATAAAAAACCCTTAGCTCACTCTCAGTACTAATGTACTGTAGGTCTACAGTAAGAACCACATAAAATTATATATATGAGTCAGAGTTTTTTTTTTTTGTCTTCTTTTCATGTGAATTTGTATACACACCTTTGTTTTAACGTAAAGGTGTGTACAAATTATGTTTATGTTTTAACATTAAAAAACACCCTTATGTTTTAGCATAAACATGTTTTTTATCTTAAAACATAAACAATATGTAATATAACTTTAGTATCAATTGTTCCATGTGGTGAAAATACTGGCAACAAAATTGCAATATAAGATGTTATAGTCAGACAGTAGTGATCAGAAAAAGGAAGGAATAGCAAAGAAATGAGCAAATCTAAACTTCTTGATTGGCAGGCAATTTCAAATAAAGTTCTGTGGACAAATTTCAGGATCGAAAGTTGGACAATGAAATTTATTTGTAACTCTAATTACACAGAAAGCTCTCCTAAGAAAGAAATAGACGATTCTTTTTCTCATAAAGTAGGGCATTGGACATAATGAAAACAGAAAAGCATGTCCTTGTTGGAGATCTAAACAGCAGTGGAAGAAAATAATTCTAGATATATAGAAATGATCTTGGAAAATTTGGAGAAAACTGCAAAGTTAATAATAAAGGTAAGTGCTTGCTGGATTTCTCTGCAGTATGCAGACTAGTGAGAAAATTTTAAAGCAATTAAAAGTTGAGCAGCTCTGAAATGTGAACTGCAGACTAAAATACATAAACATTATTCAAGAAAAAATGAAAAGGTTTGAGAACAGGAACCAAACACAGAGATTCAATGGAAAGTCCTGAAAAAAACATTAATTGATTCAGTCAAAGAGGCATATGGTGAGGTTATCTTCAAGGTAACCTCACCATATGAGGTTACCTTGTTCCATGTAGTGAAAATACTGCCAACATGATTGAATTATGTTCTCTTCCCACTGAAGTTTATGTACTTATCATCATCAAATTCCTGATGTACCCTCAAGGGGTGTACAGGATATAATAGTATCACATAAAAAACTTACATCACCACTAACTTCCTATCTACAATTTTCCTCCAAATCATTCTGTTATCTGTCAATACTCCAACATTATCAGATCTTATCTATCTTCTAAGGCACTATTTACTGTATCAATCCACCTACTCGTATATCTTGGTCTTCTTCTGGATCTTTTTCCTGCCAACCGGCAGAGAAGACTTGTTTTGCTAATCGTTCCTCTCTCAATCTGTTTAAGTGACCATACCACCTGAGATTAGCTCTGGTAACACATTCCTGGATACTAATAATGTCAAGTTCTTTACTAATATCCTCATTTTTAATATGATATTGCCATTGATGCCATCTGTTCACACCCCTAATCTTTCTCAGGACTCTTATATCTGTAGTCTCTAGTTGATGGTCAAGTGTTTTATTTCTAACCCAGCTCTCAGATTCATAAGTTAAAATTGGTTTGAACATTGCCTTGTATACAACTATAATAAATTTAGTTTAATCCTTTATCCAAGTGTGAGCAAACAAAGTTTGCGCCTGAAAGTATCTTCAGGACTGGGTTAAGGTGGTACACACCAGGGCAACTCGTTGCAAAGGTGGAGCAAGCTACCAACACTCCTATCTTAGTATCTCCTATAATGCAAAACACATCTCCTTGCGGATATGTCTAATGTTATGCATTAAGGGAAGGGCCACTACCCAGACCGGTTTCGACCTTTATTGAGGTCTCTTCAGTGGGAGCCAGGCCCAAGTCGTGATATCAGGCAGAAGCATTAGCAGGTCATCTCCACCTATAGGAATTGCCAATTCGTGTGCCACCCTTTTTTAATAAATTACTCTGGATTTAGAGAAAGATGTTGAAAGTACCTGCTAATGCTTCTGCCTGATATCACGACTTGGGCCTGGCTCCCACTGAAGAGACCTCAATAAAGGTCGAAACCGGTCTGGGTAGTGGCCCTTCCCTTAATGCATAACATTAGACATATCCGCAAGGAGATGTGTTTTGCATTATAGGAGATACTAAGATAGGAGTGTTGGTAGCTTGCTCCACCTTTGCAACGAGTTGCCCTGGTGTGTACCACCTTAACCCAGTCCTGAAGATACTTTCAGGCGCAAACTTTGTTTGCTCACACTTGGATAAAGGATTAAACTAAATTTATTATACTCTAACCAAGTGGAAAATAAACTTTCAACATCTTTTGTATACAACTAATTTAGTATTTTCATAATTTTCTCTCTTATTTCATATCAATTTATTTAGTACAGACTTCTTACCATAATAGCTTTATTGATTCTGTTGTCTATTTCCATATTTAATTTACCATCTTCATTAAAAATCATGCCTAAGTAACTGAAATGTTTTACTTGTATAGGTTCTCCATTCACAATGCATTTCATATTTTCAATGCTCCTGCCTATTTTCATTGTCTTTGTCTTGTTATTGCAGATTTATTTAGAAGTATAACATCATCCGCATAAAGCAAAGAGCTGACATTAACATCTCCAATTTTGATATCGAGTTTGATACTACTTTCCTTCATAATGTGATCCATATAGATAATGAATAACAGAGGGATAATGTACATCCTTGTCTAACACCAGATTTAACATTAAACCATCTTCAATTCTAACTGCTGACTTACAACTCAAACAAACACTAAGTACTGCTTGATATAATGCCCCATTGACACCATACAACTGTAGTGTTTTGAATAGCTTCTCTCTTGGCACCTTGTCATATGCCTTTTCCAGATCTACAAAACTTAAATACAGATCTTTGTTATATTCCCATGATTTCTAAGCTGTTTTTTCGTGAAGTACAAATCTGATCCTTACAGCCTCTATTTGTCCTGAATCCAGCTTGTTCTTCACCTAGTTCCCTTCCACAATCCTTCTCAACCATTTTTCAAGTATACTTGCATAGATCTTTGCAGGAACACTCAGTAGGGAAATATCTCTTATTACAGAGAAGAGAATTTCCCTTCTCGGTAATTCTCACATTCAGTTTTATTTCCCTTTTTATGTATGACTGCTATGAGAGATCTACTCCAATCATCGGGAATTCTTCATTCTTCCCTCTGTCTAGGCCTTCTGAACTATGCAGGGCAGCCACTGTAAGACTTTTATTCCTCTATACTTAAGTATTTCTGGTCGAATATCATCTACGCCAACTGTCTTTCCACATTTCAGGCTTTTGGTGGCTGTTTCTACTTCAATATGGATATGTATTCCTGATTGCATGCCTGGTCAGTGTTTTTTACCACTGTGTTGTTGCTGATTGTTTCATTTAGCAATTTTCCGAAGTAATTACTCCATACATCAAGGATATCTTTTTTTTTTTTTCCAGTCTTCATATTGGCTTTATCATCTCTAATTCTTTTTATAGCACCCTTTCCTCCATTCTCAGCTTCTTCAACAACCTCCAGAATATCTTGCCACCTTCTTGATATTTATTTTCTGTGTTCTTACCAAAGAACACAGAAAATAAATCTTCACATCACTTTTTTTTAGCTAGTTTTACACAGTGTTTACTTTCTTACATTTGTCTCTGTATTCTCTAAGAGCACAAGCTGACTTATTTGCCAGGAAGTTTTGATATGTTTCTTTTTTCCCTTCACCATCTCTTTAACTTCCTGTGTCCACCATGGAGTTCTGATTTTTCTATCATTGAAGATAACCTCACCATATGCCTCTCTGACTGAATCAGTTAATGTTTTCTTCAGGACTTGCAATTGAATCTCTATGTTTGGTTCCTGTTCCCAAACCTTTTCATTTTTTCTTGAATAATGTTTGTATATTTTAGTCTGCAGTTCACATCTGAGAGCTGCTCAACTTTTATTCACTTTAAAATTTTCTTAAATGTTCCTCTTTTCAATATGAAATTCAGTTTTATCCTGCTCAAGACTATATAGTGGTCACTTCCAGTTTCAAATCCTTTGTATTCTCTGGTGTCCTTTTGCACACCAGGAAGAAAACATCACTATCAATAATAACATAATCAATGAGACTTTTCTTATTCCCTGCCTCTTCTCTCCATGTGAATTTATGCACATTTTTATGTTGGAATATTGTGTTAGCAGTAACCAGTCCCCTAAGCAGAAATCCAACAGGTATTTGCCATTATTATTAGCTTTGCTCTTTTCTCCAAATTTTTCCAAAATATTTTTGTATGTCTGACAATTATTTCCTACTCTGCTATTTAGATCCCCAATAAGGACCAACTTTTCATTTTTTGTTGTATCGGTTGTTTTCTCTAAAACCTCAAAAAATTCCTCCACTTCTACCTTCTGTGGGACTATAAGTCTCACAAATAAGTCTCATTGTCCAGTTCCCCATTCTGATATTTGCTCACATCACTCTACTTGATATTGCCTGCCATTCAAGAAGATTAGCTTTCTATTTAGTTTTGAATAATATGGCTACTCCTTCTTTCCCTTGATTTTCATTGCCTGAATGTAACATTGTTTCATTCATCTCAAAAAGATCTCACCAGTTTTTTTTTTTGTTTGTTCATTTCAGTCACCCCTATTATTTCAATGTGGTACTTATCCAATTCCTCAACTAGCTCTATTTCTTTGCCATTCAGGCCTCTTATGTTGATAGTACTGATCTTGAACTCTGGTGATGTTGAGTTGGGGTGTGTTTTAGGATTTGTTCCAGTAGCTGACTTTTCACTGTTCACCGTGGTTCCCTGGTGAAAACAACGGGGGCCTTGTTTAACCGGGCGATGCCCCAGCCGGCCTGAAATTCTGTCATGTTTTACCATCATTTTATATTGTGGTTTAAGCCAATAAGAATACAATTTGGTCAGCTAAATATCAAACTGCAAACCCATCCTCGTTCGTTTGGTATCCAGGGTAGATACCTAACAGGATGCACCACGGGAAGGTGAGGATTGGACATTAGGTCAGAAGCCCTGGTCATTTCTCTGCATTCCTTTAAAGGCTATGTGGAGGTCTCTTCTCAATTATACAGCCATGATCCTTAAGCACCTCTCACTTATAACATGCTGTATTTATTATTTGTCAGGATCTCACTTGTTTTGGTCTTTTTCATGTCAGTAACACCAATTATGTCCACATGCTTCTTCTCCCAGTTCGACTTCTTTTCCATTGATGTTTCTTATGTTGTGATGCCCATCTTCAGTTCTGCTGACATTAAGTTTGTTTCATTAACTGACTTGACTTTTCGCTATTCATCCTGATTTCCTGTCAAAAACAATGGGAGTTTCTTAACTAGGCTACACTCAGCCAGTATGAAATTTCATCATATTGTTTCTGGATTAAGCTAATACAGAATACTTGGTTAAGTTCTAACTTGCCAGCCCATTCTTGTTCATCTTTGTTCATTCTACATCCAGTGAATACCAGCTAATCGGAACAACTAGAAGTAGCTTTGGACTAAATGATATAAGTTTTTACAAGAAATGTTTTTATGACATTCTGACTTACAAAAGGTTGTAAATCTTTATCAAATTGGTGTTTGTGGGTATGTTAAGGATTTAGGTAATCTAGGTTTACAAATTATCTAATTCTTAAATCTAAACATCTCATATTTTCTTCTCAATTTTTAAAAATTCCTTATCTTATAGGAAGGTTTAACACTGTTTTCAAAATGAGCATAGCACGGTTATGGGAATTCACTTATTACAGCACAAACACTTTTAAAAACTTTAAATTCCTAAGACTGTGTTACTTCATATATGCATGAAGGGATATACAAGTAGACATTTTATTATTGCTTTATTTTGCAGAATGAAGCTATTCCCGAATCTTTGAAAAACATGTTGCTAGTAATGGATACAGCAGGCATTTTTCAGCATCAAGAAAACTATGGTTCTGAAAATGAATGTCAGTTGTGGAATATTACCTGGGATCGTATCAGTGCCTTTTTACCTCACTTGAAAGATGAAGTTTTTCAGCCAGCTCCTCAGCCATCTCCTGTACTTAGTGCCATTGTGAAAGAAGAAACTGAAGAAGAAATACTAGAAGCGAAAGAAGAAAACTTAAATCAGCCCCCATGTGAAGTAGTGGATGATGATACTGCCAAAGGTTAGTGCTATTGTAAGGTCTCTTAACATTGCTACTGTAGATTTGTTTCTCTTATGACCTCATGCCTTCTTATATTCATGAACCAGACTACTTTTTTGGAAGCTTAACCCTTTCAGGACATTTAATTCCAATATACTTATGATTTCTTCAGTCAAGTAGTAGAATGTTTTGATTATTTTCTGACTCTTTCAGAGGTAATTCATCATCAGTATGCTATATCAGAGTAGTTGTCTTAACTGCTGTTTCGTCCAGTCTTTGCCAAAAGTACCATATCAGTCTCATTTATGATTAAAAATTACATCATAAGGTCAGTTAGGCCTTGCTAAAAATTACGCAAATTGGTCTTGTCAATGAATGTGATGTATATAATATGTAGCATGATGGATTTGTATCTACATATGAACAGTTAATGTACAGTTAATGTATTTACATATGAACAGTTTCTACATATGCTGGAGAACATACAACAACAACAAAAAAAAAAAATCAGAGGATCATATCAGGAAAATTTTTCAAGTGAAGGTGAATTTGTTTCATACAGAGGTGGTAGGAGTTTTTTCTCCCAGAAATTCAGGATTTCCATCCCACAAAAAAAAAAAAACTAAGAACATTAGCAGACATCATGCATGGTAATTCTAATAATAGAAAAATCTAACTTTCCTAAAAGACTTTCTTAACAGATTGAAACCTAATCATTTCACAACAGAATTAATTACCATATTTTCCGGTGTATAAGACGCACTTTTTTACCTTAAAAATTCATCTTAAAAATGGGGTGCGTCTTATATAATGAAGGTAAAGGTTGTTTCCTCTTTTCAAAGTCATACACACTCCCTTTTATGTTCCAAAATCTTTGTAGGCAGTTAATGGTACAATCAAATTGATGCGTGACCTTCACGTGACTTAGCGGTTCATTGGCTAAGAACGGGGAGTCCCTATTCTAGTTTCATAATATCTTATCCGAGTAATCAGTTACCGATTTATCAGTATTGAGTTGACGTGTTGAGATATTTTGTGTTAGGTTTTAAGTTTTTTTCAAGAAAATTGTATTAAATTTCTTGGGTGTGTCTTATACATAGGAGTGTCTTATACACCGTAAAATACGGTAATTTGATTAATAAACAAAGAAAGCAAAGTTATTTTTGGTAACGAAGTACCCTTTTTTTTAAATTATCCAACTGAATTACAGAGATTCTTTCTTTCAAGGTTACATAGTGGATAACATTGTGTAGAATTTATGGAGACAAATACACACATTACAGCAATTCTTTACTTATAACTAAGAAAATAAAACTCGACATTTCAGCTCTATATCGAGGTCATCGTCAGTAAAACACATATGATCAGGACACAAGCTACATGACCACACAAAAGTAAGCTGAATCTGGCCCCATGGCTGCAAATATTAAATGCATTCCTAAGCTATTCTAAACAAACAACAGAAACATATCCAATTTGCCATCGAGATTGAAAACAATAACTCTCATCCTTTTCTAGACACACTTGTCACACATCGTCTCTCAGGCCATCTGTCCTTCACAGTCTATGACAATACACACAGGCCCATACATACATAAAGATTCATACCACTATTCAACACAAAAACTAGGGTCATCAGCATCCTCAAACATAGAGCCCTAACAATTTGCTCTGAGGAACAGGTCCTAAAGAAGGAATATGAAATCATTAAATCGCAGTTCACAAGATCCTCAACAATAATACCATGAATTTTATAAAAATATTACAAAAATGCCATAGCTATACCATACATTAGGAGAATATCAGAAAAAATACATAGAACACTATGGAAATGCAATATTGAGGAAACTTTCAAACTTCCTGCAAAATTAAAAAGTATACTCAACTCATCCAAAGATCTCCTCCCTTATCTTTGGATTTTGTAAATCCAAAATGTAAATCATTTTGGATTTACAAAATCTAGTTCACCTGCAATTTACCCTACATAGGCAAAACAATGCACACAATTCCAACAAGAAAAGACAAATGCAAATGCCATGTTAAATTCCTTCACTATGGTAAAACATACATTGCCTGTCAGACCATGCACTCCAAATGTATCACAGAATTAACTGGAAAGGCACTAAGTCCCTACACATCACCAAAACCTGGTTTAAAAGAAAATTCAAGCAAGCTTGTGAAATGCAGATTCATCATCTTAATCTCAACAGGAATGAAGGATTAGTAACTCAAAGAATATGGAAAAACCTATTTGCAACACATCTAGACTATCATGGCAGAACCCCACCAAAAGAAAACTGTAAAACAAACAGGATTGTAAAGATGCATTTGATGTAGTTCTGCTTTAATATAATCCCATTCATTTTAGCATCTGTGTAAGTTATTGTTTTTAATCATCTGTATGTCATCATCATCATCATCAAATTCCTGCCATGTACCCTCAAGGGGATGTACAGGATATGATAGTACTACATGAAAAAAAATTATATCATTACTAACTTCCTATCTACAATTTTCCTCCAAATCAGTCTGTTACTTGTCAAGACTCCGACATTATCAAATCTTATATTTCTATCTTCTAAAGAATTTCTTCTTCTTTTTTCTAAAGCATCAAAAAATTCCTCCACTTCTACCTTAGTAGAACCTTCTGTGGGACCATAGGCACAAATAAGTCTCATTGTCCAGTTCCCCATTCTCATATTTGCCCACATTACTCTACTTGAGACTGACTCCCATTCAAGAAGATTAGCCTCGTATTTTGTGTTGAATACTATGACTAGTCCTTCTTTTCCTCGGTTGTCATTGTCTGAATATAACATTTTGTATTTATTGCTCAGAAAGATCTCACCAGTTTTTGTCTTTTTTGTTTCAGTCATCCCTATTATGTCGATCTGGTACTTATCTAATTCCTCAGCTAGCTCCATTTCTTTGCCATTCAGGCTTCTTACGTTGATAGTACCGATCTTTAACTCTGGTGATGTTGAGTTGGGGTGTGTTTTCAGATTTGTTCCAGTAGCTGACTTTTCGCCGTTCGCGCTGGTTCCCTGGCGAAAACAATGGGGGCCTTGTTTAACTGGCTTGTTTATCTTGCTGTGTAAAATCAAAATACAAATTTTCTTCTCACAATCACATAAGAAAATTATAACTTATACCTGTATATCCAATATATGTCTAACTTGAAGCATATTCAGTTAAAACTTAAGCTAAGTGCCATAAATATCAACAACATTCTTCATAAAACACATTCTATTGAGTACTGAAGGAGGAAACAATGTTCAGGCCAAATAGAGGTGTCAGTATATCAGATTTTCACTTTAAGACAAATAGTCGAGAAATCATGGGAATATAACAAGGATCTGTATTTAAGTTTTGTAGATCCTGAAAAGGCAATTAACAAGGTGCCAAAAGGAAAGATATAAAATGCTCCAGTTATATGGTGTGAATGTATATTTTATGATATACATTGTATATCAATATCAAGCAATACATAAGTCTCTATTTGAGTTTGTAAGTCAGCAGTTAGAATTGAAGATGGTACAGGAAGATGGTTTGATGTTAAGTCAGGTGTGCAACAAGGGTGTACATTATCTCCGCTGTTATTCATCATCTATATGGATCACATTATAAAGGAAAGCAGTATAAAACCTATCAAAATTGGAGATGTTAATCTCAGCTCTTTACTGAATGCAGATTGATGTTATATTCCTAAATAAATCCAGGACAATTAAATGTTGAATAACTGCTGTAATAAATTTGGTATGAAAATCAGCATTAAAAACATAAAGACAAAGAAAATAGACAGAAACATTGAAAACATCAACTGTATCCTGAATGGAGAACCTATAGAACAAATAAAACATTTCAGCTATTTAAGCACAATTTTTAGTGAAGATACTAAATAAAATTTTGAAATAGACACCAGAATTAGCAAAGCTGGTTATGGTAGGAAGTCAACTGAAGAAATTTATATGAAATAAAATAGAGATATTAGTCAAAACACTAAATTAGCTGTATACAAGACAGTTGAAAACCAATTTTAACTTATGGATCTGAGAGCTGGGTTAGAAATAAAACATTTGATTAATGGCTGGAGACCTTGGATATGAGAGTTGTCAAAAAGATTAGTGGAGTAAACAGATGGCATTAATGACAGTATCATATTAAAAACTATGATATTAGAAAAGAACTTGACATTTTTAGCATTCAGGAATGTTAGGAGAGCTAATATCAAGTGAATGGCCACTTAAAGAGAATGGAAGAAATAAGATTAGCTAAACAAGTGTTCTTTGCCAGGATGGCAGGAAAAGGTGAATTGATACAGTAAAAAGTGCCTTAGAAGACAGAAATATAAGATCTAATAATATTGGAATGTTGACAGGCTGATCTGGAGGAAAATTGTTGATAGAAAGTTAGTAATGATGTTACTTTTCATTCATGTAGTACTATCATAATTATCCTGTATACATCCCCCCCCCCCCTCACAAGGGTATATTTCAGGAATATGATGATGATGATGAAATAACGTCATGACAGCTGGGTATCACGAAGAGCAAAGAGAAGTTTTTTCACTAATGATGGACTGGATACATTTGTTTGTGGGGCAATGAGGTTTCTTTTCCACTTGATTATTTCATTGCACTCAGTATAAAAAAACTTCCACAGGTATTTTAACTCCAAGAGTAGAAAGGTATGTACATCTTGCTAATTCTTAATGCTGCTGAATGGTAGACTATTTCCTCCGATGACATAGTCATTAGGTGCAGTTAGGCTCAACAGCTCGCTGGTCAACTACCAATAGCAAAACTACAAGCATTGGTGCTATATTCTTTTTACAGTAAAATATTGTTTTAACATAATTTTATCAACATAACAATATTTTGATACATTTTTTATTTCCTAAACTAACAATAATATTTTTCATAAATAAAATCATGTTAAGATATTTAAATGTCTTAACACAGTGAATTGCTCTCACTAATATCCAGTGCTATTCATAGCTTTTCAAATGACAGTGCACTCCATTCCTCTTTGTCATTTACAAAATTTTGTAGTATTCAGATAACATTCAAGCTTCAAAATTTTCTATGGCTAGTGCTTTAAACACTGATCTTCTAGCCATTCTCAAGTGGAGTGAAGATAATTTAGTAAATTTTAATGCTACCAAAACACAATGCTGTTGAAGAAAGACCATGAATAACTTTGTCTCACTTTTTGATAACATTGCACTCACCATTCGAGATTAGTTTTCTCTTCTCTTATTTTCACATCTAACCTTCCCAGCATATCATGTCAGTAGCTCTTCAGTCTCCAAAAAATATGGTATTCTTTTTCCTTCTGCTGAACTCCTAACACTTTCTAAATCCCAAATTTGTTAAAACCTTAGAATATTGTTTTCGCACATGGGGCGGCACCCAAAAAAATTCTCTCAAAGTGCTTGATTATATCTCCAGAAGAGAGCTATTTGCTTTATAGATGACTTGCTCTTACAGACCCTCCCCCTCCAGTTGCATATGAGAATATATGCTTTGTCTCTGATTATGTCTTTTCTGTAAGTATTTTCATAGATGCTGTTCCCCGAAACTGGCCACCACCATTTCCTACTTCCTTCAAATCATGTACCAACACAAACATCTGCTGGTTAACATTGATGTACTTCTCCAAGCACACAAAACCAATTTCTTATCCTCTTCTTTCATTCTGTATACTTCTGTCCTTTGGAACAGTCTTATCCATACCATTATCCTCGATGAATACAACCTCCAGTTCTTCAAAAAACACTAATAGATTATTTTCTTCTCTATAATTACTTTCTCACACTATGGTGGTACTGTTGTGTTATAGGTCTTTAGACCTCACATGTGAGGTTAATATATTCAAAAAAAAAAAAAAAAGATAAAGAATCCTCTAGCAATTAGTATAGCCCTACTATAACTAGTAGGGCTATACTAATACTATCCAACTAGTAAGTTTTGTAGATAGATCTTTGTGGATATCTTTGTATTTAGATAATTTTATATGATATAAAAAGATAAACATATTTTATAATTTATTATTTTGTTTAATGTTATAATGCTGTTAAAATAGTTATGAATGACATAAAAAGATTTATCTCTAATTAAAGACATTACTGTGGACTCATCATGGCTTTCTAGGCATCATAGTAATTTTGCTTTTGCTGTTAACCCTATTTTTTAATTTTTCAATTGTAGAGACAAATGGACAGATTGTCAAGTCTGCTTCTCCACATCGTTTTTCTGCTTCTTCAGAGTTGTCCTCAGCTCCTTCAGTTATCCTTCATCCACCAGTACTTCCTCTCTCACATCCTTCATCCCAGTGTTCTCAGATTACAGCTTCCAGTCCCACAGTATCACTTGCTTTATCAGCTCCCGCAGTGCCTCTTCTTCTGAATCCATCAGTAATGAGCCAAGCACACATGCCAATTTTTTCACCGCAGGTAAGAATATTTTCTGCTTTATGAATACACTACAGAGAAACTTTATTTATTGAGAATGCTTGGGAACTTTCAGTATGCTTTTTCTTTTCCAGGATGGCAGCCACTTGAACTTCTTACATCCACCATAGCTTTCTAATTTTTCTATCCTTGCAGAGACAATTTCACCACATACCTCCCTAGCTAAATCAGTTGGTCTTCCTTAGCCAGAGACTCCAAAGTTTGGGTCTTGGTCTTGCTTTCAAAGTTCCACTTTTTCTTCAATAATATTTCTATAGTTGTGTCTGTAGTTTATCACAAAAAGCTACTCGACTGTTATTCTTTTTTTAAAACTTTCTTACATATTTTTTTATTTTTATCTTGCTTAAAAGCAAGCAATCAATTCCAAATTCTCTGTATACTTTTTTTTTTTTTTAAATCTTGAAACAGAGTGAAGATATCACTATCAACAATAAATATAGTCAGTATGATTTTTTCTTTTCTTCTTATGTCTTCTTACCTTTTAATTTTAGCTTATTTTTTATTAGCTTTGCTCTTCTGTCTGCAGTTTTCCAAAATAGATTCTATCAATTAACAAGGATTTAGGCCTATTATGGCCTGTTCCAGCCTCAGAAGCCATCAGTAAGTCTCTTCAGTGGATGATCTGGTCTTCTTTTTTCCTGATGGTTTATAATGCAGGACTTGTTTGAGTAGTCTTTCTGTTTGCATTCGTTTAACATTCTCCATCCAATTATATTTATATATCATTATTTTTTCTATTATTCGTTCCTGGTTTAATTTGACCTAGTAATAGCATCTGAGAATTTGACTGTAATGAATATGACCATGTTGAATATGACCAGGTCAAGACTTGGTGAGAGTGATCATAGGGTCTTGACCTGGGATGTGGCTAAATGTGTGAAATTTTCAGTTAAGACAGGGTATATGTGGAATTACTGTGCTGGCAAGTATGACAGGCTTAGGAGATTGCTTGGTTCAGTGCCATGGCATGTAAAACTGCAAGGGTTGGATGTTGATAGGGCATGGGAAGTGGTCAAGGAACATTTGCAGGAGGTATGGCTGTTTACCTAGAGTCCGAATAGTAAATCAAGTAGATGTTAAATGGACGAATAACACCATTAAACTTGTGTTGCAAAAAAAGAAACAACTGTGGAAGGAATTTAAGGAGAAAGGTGACCTGCAAGCACATGAATGGTATAAAGCGCAGGCCAGAAGGGTAACGAGTGTGGTGAGAAAAGCAAAAACGGATTATGAAAGGAAATTATCCATGCAAGCTAAAGAGAATCCCAAACAGTTCTTTCAATATGCTGCTAGTAAAAAAAAAACTGTACATGGCAGAATGATTTTAAGGAACGCTGATGGTAGGGAGGTCACTCAGTTGATATAGTGGAATTACTGAGTGAGCACTTTGCAACAGTATATCATCCAGGTGGTGACATTGAAGGAATGAAGGAACCATTAGTTTATATGGGAATTGTGGTGAATGAAGTGGAGGTGAATAGTCTATTACAGAATCTTAATATGAATACATCTGTGGGATTGGATGGTATATCAGCACGGGTCTTACGTGAAGCAGCTAAAGAATTGTCAGTGCCCTTGACTTTATTGTTTAATCTGAATCTCGGGTCTGGTTTAGTCCCGGAGGGGTGGAAAGAGGGGAAAATAGTTCCACTGCATAAAGGAGGAGCCAAGACTACTGTTGCAAATTACCGACCAAACATATCAGGAGTCATTATCAAGGTCTTGGAGAATGTAGTCAAGGGAAAAATACAGGAATGGATTGATGAAAATGAGATACTGTATGGGAGACAGCATGGTTTTGCAAAGGGTAGATCATGCCTCAGTAACTTGCTCAGGTTTTATAACACAGTGACGGCTGAACTGGATAAGGGTAATGGGTTTACAGTGATACTGTTGGAACTTGTTAAGGCCTTTGACAGGATACCACATGGAAGTCTAATCTGTAAACTGCAATATATGGGAATGGATATAGGGTTGGTGAGATGGATAGGAGGGTGGTTGATGGAGAGATACCAGAGAGTAGTTTACTCAGGAGTACAGTCCAAAAGACAGCCTGTGACTAGTGGTGTGCCGCAGGGTTCTGTTCTTGGACCACTGCTGTTTAATTTGTTCATTAATGATATAGGAAAGGATCTGAGAGGAACGGTTCATTTGTTCGCTGATGATGATGCTAAGTTGGGTAGGGCAATAGTGAATGCAGAAGACGTCAAAATTTTGCAGGATGATTTGGATAGATTGGTGGTCTGGGCTAAGGAGAATGGATGTCAATTTAATGTGAAAAAATGTAAGGCTATGCATTTTTTGGGTGAAAAGATTAGCAGTAGTATATCACATTGGTGGAACATCAATCTCCAGGAGATTGATGAGGCCAGGGACTTGGGAGTGTTGGTGGATAGGGAGTTGAAGTTTAGGGGCACATCGCAAAAGTGGCTAAATCAGCTCATCAAATCACTTGGATACTGAAAAATACTTTGACGAGCAGAGATAAGCAAGTTATTGTTCCTGTGTATCGAGCCTTGATAAGACCCCATCTAAATTGCTGTGCCCAGATCTGGTCACCTAGGTTTCTTCTTGATGGGGAGGAGGAGGTTGAGAGGATCCAGAGGCGAGTTACCAAGATGATAGCAGGTCTATGGAATGAACCTTATGAAAACAAGTTGAAGATTTGTGGGTTGCAGAAATTGGTTGATAGGCGGAAAAAGGGAGATATGATTGAGAAGACATTCAAATTGCTGAAGGGTTTCTGTAGGATAAATTCAGAGGATATTTTTGAGAACAGGACATGGTGGGAGGACTAGGGGACATCCATGGAAGCTGGGCAAGAGTGTGGTTAGTAAGGGTGTTAAGAGCTGGGTTTTTTACTTTTAGAGAGGTATAAGTGGAATGAGTGGAATAAGCCACCTGAGTCTGTTGTGGGTGCTGTGACAGTGAATGAGTTCAAGGCAAAGTATGGCAGATACTGTGCGAATGTCAAACAGTTGTGATGGACATGATGTTTAGGGCCTCCCTTGATGAGTCTAATGACTCCTTGGAGTCGCCCGTAATAATAATAATTAT